>NC_142758.1:50650768-50801952 GCF_054948205.1 Urtica dioica subsp. dioica
ACTACCCCCTTTGGATTTGAAGGGGGTTTGTGAAATTTTTGTAGGGATCGAAAACTAATTATACGCTTACATATTCTCGAAACTATGGTAACCATCATCCTAACAAGCCAAGAATCTTAAGAATCGGGCACCATTTGAAAGAGTTATGGTACTTTCAAATTTTGCAAGTTTTTCGTGTACTACCCCCTTTGGATTTGAAGGGGGTTTGTGAAATTTTTGTAGGGATCGAAAACTAATTATACGCTTACATATTTTCGAAACTATGGTAACCATCATCCTAACAAGCCAAGAATCTTAAAAATCGGGCACCATTTGAAAGAGTTATGGTACTTTCAAATTTTGCAAGTTTTTCGTGTACTACCCCCTTTGGCTTTGAAGGGGGTTTGTGAAATTTTTGTAGGGATCGAAAACTAATTATACGCTTACATATTCTCGAAACTATGGTAACCATCATCCTAACAAGCCAAGAATCTTAAAAATCGGGCACCATTTGAAAGAAATATGATAATTTCAAATTTTGAAAATTTTTCGTGTACTAACCCCTTTGGCATTGAAGGGGGTTTGTGAAATTTTTTTAGCGATCGAAAACTACTTATTCGCCAACATATTCTCGAAAATATTGTAACCATCATCTTAACAAGCAAAGAATCTTAAAAATCGGGCACCATTTGAAAGAGTTATGGTACTTTCAAATTTTGCAAGTTTTTCGTGTACTACCCCCTTTGGCTTTGAAGGGGGTTTGTGAAATTTTTGTAGGGATCGAAAACTAATTATACGCTTACATATTATCGAAACTATGGTAACCATCATCCTAAAAAGCCAAGAATCTTAAAAATCGGGCACCATTTGAAAGAATTATGGTACTTTCAAATTTTACAAATTTTTCGTGTACTAACCCCTTTGGATTTGAAGGGGGTTTGTGAAATTTTTATAGCGATCGAAAACTACTTATACGCCAACATATTCTAGAAAATATGGTAACCATCATCTTAACAAGCAAAGAATCTTAAAAATCGGCCACCATTTGAAAGAGTTATGGTACTTTCAAATTTTGCAAATTTTTCGTGTACTAACCCCTTTGGCTTTGAAGGGGGTTTGTGAAATTTTTTTAGTGATCGAAAACTAAGTATACGCCTACATATTCTCGAAAATATGGTAACCATCATCCTAACAAGCAAAGAATCTTAAAAATCGGGCACCATTTGAAAGAGTTATGGTAGTTTCAAATTTTGCAAGTTTTTCGTGTAGTACACCCTTTGGCTTTGAAGGGGGTTTGTGAAATTTTTGTAGGGATCGAAAACTAATTATACGCTTACATATTATCGAAACTATGGTAACCATCATCCTAACAAGCCAAGAATCTTAAAAATCGGGCACCATTTGAAAGAGTTATGGTATTTTCAAATTTTGCAAATTTTTCGTGTACTAACCCCTTTGGATTTGAAGGGGGTTTGTGAAATTTTTTTAGCGATCGAAAACTACTTATACGCCAACATATTCTCGAAAATATGGTAACCATCATCTTAACAAGCAAAGAATCTTAAAAATCGGCCACCATTTGAAAGAGTTATGGTACTTTCAAATTTTGCAAGTTTTTCGTGTACGGTACCTTTGGCTTTGAAGGGGGTTTGTGAAATTTTTGTAGGGATCGAAAACTAATTATACGCTTACATATTATCGAAACTATGGTAACCATCATCCTAAAAAGCCAAGAATCTTAAAAATCGGGTACCATTTGAAAGAGTTATGGTACTTTCAAATTTTGCAAATTTTTCGTGTACTAACCCCTTTGGATTTGAAGGGGGTTTGTGAAATTTTTTTAGCGATTGAAAACTACTTATACGCCAACATATTCTCGAAAATATGGTAACCATCATCTTAACAAGCAAAGAATCTTAAAAATCGGGCACCATTTGAAAGAGTTATGGTACTTTCAAATTTTGCAAGTTTTTCGTGTACAACCCCCTTTGGCTTTGAAGGGGGTTTGTGAAATTTTTGTAGGGATCGAAAACTAATTATACGGTTACATATTATCGAAACTATGGTAACCATCATCCTAAAAAGCCAAGAATCTTAAAAATCGGGCACCATTTGAAAGAGTTATGGTACTTTCAAATTTTGCAAATTTTTCGTGTACTAACCCCTTTGGATTTGAAGGGGGTTTGTGAAATTTTTTTAGCGATAGAAAACTACTTATACGCCAACATATTTTCGAAAATATGGTAACCATCATCTTAACAAGCAAAGAATCTTAAAAATCGGGCACCATTTGAAAGAGTTATGGTACTTTCAAATTTTGCAAGTTTTTCGTGTACTACCCCCTTTGGCTTTGAAGGGGGTTTGTGAAATTTTTGTAGGGATCGAAAACTAATTATACGCTTACATATTATCGAAACTATGGTAACCATCATCCTAAAAAGCCAAGAATCTTAAAAATCGGGCACCATTTGAAAGAATTATGGTACTTTCAAATTTTGCAAATTTTTCGTGTACTAACCCCTTTGGATTTGAAGGGGGTTTGTGAAATTTTTTTAGCGATAGAAAACTACTTATACGCCAACATATTCTCGAAAATATGGTAACCATCATCTTAACAAGCAAAAAATCTTAAAAATCGGGCACCATTTGAAAGGGTTATGGTACTTTCAAATTTTGTAAGTTTTTCGTGTACTACCCCCTTTGGGTTTGAAGGGGGTTTGTGAAATTTTTGTAGGGATCGAAAACTAATTATACGCTTACATATTATCGAAACTATGGTAAACATCATCCTAAAAAGCCAAGAATCTTAAAAATCGGGCACCATTTGAAAGAGTTATGGTACTTTCAAATTTTGCAAATTTTTCGTGTACTAACCCCTTTGGATTTGAAGGGGGTTTGTGAAATTTTTTTAGCGATCGAAAACTACTTATACGCCAACATATTCTCGAAAATACGGTAACCATCATCTTAACAAGCAAAGAATCTTAAAAATCGGCCACCATTTGAAAGAGTTATCATACTTTCAAATTTTGCAAGTTTTTCGTGTACTACCCCCTTTGGCTTTGAAGGGGGTTTGTGAAATTGTTGTAGGGATCGAAAACTAATTATACGCTTACATATTCTAGAAACTATGGAAACCATCATCCAAACAAGCCAAGAATCTTAAGAATCGGGCACCATTTGAAAGAGTTATGGTACTTTCAAATTTTGCAAGTTTTTCGTGTACTACCCCCTTTGGATTTGAAGGGGGTTTGTGAAATTTTTGTAGGGATCGAAAACTAATTATACGCTTACATATTCTCGAAACTATGGTAACCATCATCCTAACAAGCCAAGAATCTTAAGAATCGGGCACCATTTGAAAGAGTTATGGTACTTTCAAATTTTGCAAGTTTTTCGTGTACTACCCCCTTTGGATTTGAAGGGGGTTTGTGAAATTTTTGTATGGATCGAAAACTAATTATACGCTTATATATTCTCGAAACTATGGTAACCATCATCCTAACAAGCCAAGAATCTTAAAAATCGGGCACCATTTGAAAGAGTTATGGTACTTTCAAATTTTGCACGTTTTTCGTGTACTACCCCCTTTGGCTTTGAAGGGGGTTTGTGAAATTTTTGTAGGGATCGAAAACTAATTATACGCTTACATATTCTCGAAACTATGGTAACCATCATCATAACAAGCCAAGAATCTTAAAAATCGGGCACCATTTGAAAGAAATATGATAATTTCAAATTTTGCAAATTTTTCGTGTACTAACCCCTTTGGCTTTGAAGGGGGTTTGTGAAATTTTTTTAGCGATCGAAAACTACTTATTCGCCAACATATTCTCGAAAATATGGTAACCATCATCTAAACAAGCAAAGAATCTTAAATATCGGGAACCATTTGAAAGAGTTA
This sequence comes from Urtica dioica subsp. dioica, assembly GCF_054948205.1. Classification (NCBI taxonomy): domain Eukaryota; kingdom Viridiplantae; phylum Streptophyta; class Magnoliopsida; order Rosales; family Urticaceae; genus Urtica; species Urtica dioica. The sequence goes on from NC_142758.1 coordinate 50,654,652, forward strand.
TGGTACTTTCAAATTTTGCAAGTTTTCGTGTACTACTACCCCCTTTGGCTTTGAAGGGGGTTTGTGAAATTTTTGTAGGGATCGAAAACTAATTATACGCTTACATATTCTCGAAACTATAGTAACCATCATCCTAACAAGACAAGAATCTTGAAAATCGGGCACCATTTGAAAGAGTTATGGTACTTTCAAATTTTGCAAGTTTTTCGTGTACTACCCCCTTTGGCTTTGAAGGGGGTTTGTGAAATTTTTGTAGGGATCGAAAACTAATTATACGCTTACATATTATCGAAACTATGGTAACCATCATCCAAAAAACCCAAGAATCTTAAAAATCGGGAACTATTTGAAAGAGTTATGATACTTTCAAATTTTGCAAATTTTTCGTGTACTAACCCCTTTGGCTTTGAAGGGGGTTTGTGAAATTTTTTTAGTGATCGAAAACTAAGTATACGCCTACATATTCTTGAAACTATGGTAACCATCATCCTAACAAGCCAAGAATCTTAAAAATCGGGCACCATTTGAAAGAGTTATGGTACTTTCAAATTTTGCAAGTTTTTCGTGTACTACCCCCTTTGGCTTTGAAGGGGGTTTGTGAAATTTTTGTAGGGATCGAAAACTAATTATACGCTTACATATTCTCGAAACTATGGTAACCATCATCCTAACAAGCCAAGAATCTTAAAAATCGGGCACCATTTGAAAGATTTATGGTAGTTTCAAATTTTGCAAATTTTTCGTGTACTAACCCCTTTGGATTTGAAGGGGGTTTGTGAAATTTTTTTAGCGATCGAAAACTACTTATACGCCAACATATTCTCGAAAATATGGTAACCATCATCTTAACAAGCAAAGAATCTTAAAAATCGGCCACCATTTGAAAGAGTTATCATACTTTCAAATTTTGCAAGTTTTTCGTGTACTACCCCCTTTGGCTTTGAAGGGGGTTTGTGAAATTGTTGTAGGGATCGAAAACTAATTATACGCTTACATATTCTAGAAACTATGGTAACCATCATCCTAACAAGCCAAGAATCTTAAGAATCGGGCACCATTTGAAAGAGTTATGGTACTTTCAAATTTTGCAAGTTTTTCGTGTACTACCCCCTTTGGCTTTGAAGGGGGTTTGTGAAATTTTTGTAGGGATCGAAAACTAATTATACGCTGACATATTATTGAAACTATGGTAACCATCATCCTAAAAAGCCCAGAATCTTAAAAATCGGGCACCATTTAAAAGAGGTATGGTACTTTCAAATTTTGTAAATTTTTCGTGTATTAAACCCTTTGGATTTGAAGGGGGTTTGTGAAATTTTTTTAGTGATCGAAAACTACTTATACGCCAACATATTTTCGAAAATATGGTAACCATCATCTTAACAAGCAAAGAATCTTAAAAATCGGGCACCATTTGAAAGGGTTATGGTACTTTCAAATTTTGCAAGTTTTTCGTGTACTACCCCATTTGGCTTTGAAGGGGGTTTGTGAAATTTTTGTAGGGATCGAAAACTAAATATACGCTTACATATTATCGAAACTATGGTAAACATCATCCTAAAAAGCCAAGAATCTTAAAAATCGGGCACCATTTGAAAGAGTTATGGTACTTTCAAATTTTGCAAATTTTTCGTGTACTAACCCCTTTGGATTTGAAGGGGGTTTGTGAAATTTTTTTAGCGATCGAAAACTACTTATACGCCAACATATTCTCGAAAATATGGTAACCATCATCTTAACAAGCAAAGAATCTTAAAAATCGGCCACCATTTGAAAGAGTTATCATACTTTCAAATTTTGCATGTTTTTCGTGTACTACCCCCTTTGGCTTTGAAGGGGGTTTGTGAAATTGTTGTAGGGATCGAAAACTAATTATACGCTTACATATTCTAGAAACTATGGTAACCATCATCCTAACAAGCCAAGAATCTTAAGAATCGGGCACCATTTGAAAGAGTTATGGTACTTTCAAATTTTGCAAGTTTTTCGTGTACTACCCCCTTTGGATTTGAAGGGGGTTTGTGAAATTTTTGTAGGGATCGAAAACTAATTATACGCTTACATATTCTCGAAACTATGGTAACCATCATCCTAACAAGCCAAGAATCTTAAGAATCGGGCACCATTTGAAAGAGTTATGGTACTTTCAAATTTTGCAAGTTTTTCGTGTACTACCCCCTTTGGATTTGAAGGGGGTTTGTGAAATTTTTGTAGGGATCGAAAACTAATTATACGCTTACATATTCTCGAAACTATGGTAACCATCATCCTAACAAGCCAAGAATCTTAAAAATCGGGCACCATTTGAAAGAGTTATGGTACTTTCAAATTTTGCAAATTTTTCGTGTACTAACCCCTTTGGATTTGAAGGGGGTTTGTGAAATTTTTTTAGCGATCGAAACCTACTTATACGCCAACATATTCTCGAAAATATGGTAACCATCATCTTAACAAGCAAAGAATCTTAAAAATCGGCCACCATTTGAAAGAGTTATCATACTTTCAAATTTTGCAAGTTTTTCGTGTAATACCCCCTTTGGCTTTGAAGGGGGTTTGTGAAATTGTTGTAGGGATCGAAAACTAATTATACGCTTACATATTCTAGAAACTATGGTAACCATCATCCTAACAAGCCAAGAATCTTAAGAATCGGGCACCATTTGAAAGAGTTATGGTACTTTCAAATTTTGCAAGTTTTTCGTGTACTACCCCCTTTGGATTTGAAGGGGGTTTGTGAAATTTTTGTAGGGATCGAAAACTAATTATACGCTTACATATTCTCGAAACTATGGTAACCATCATCCTAACAAGCCAAGAATATTAAGAATCGGGCACCATTTGAAAGAGTTATGGTACTTTCAAATTTTGCAAGTTTTTCGTGTACTACCCCCTTTGGATTTGAAGGGGGTTTGTGAAATTTTTGTAGGCATCGAAAACTAATTGTACGTTTACATATTCTCGAAACTATGGTAAACATCATCCTAACAAGCTAAGAATCTTAAAAATCGGGCACCATTTGAAAGAGTTATGGTACTTTCAAATTTTGCAAATTTTTCGTGTACTAACCCCTTTGGATTTGAAGGGGGTTTGTGAAATTTTTTTAGCGATCGAAAACTACTTATACGCCAACATATTCTCGAAAATATGGTAACCATCATCTTAACAAGCAAAGAATCTTAAAAATCGGCCACCATTTGAACGAGTTATCATACTTTCAAATTTTGCAAGTTTTTCGTGTACTACCCCCTTTGGCTTTGAATGGGGTTTGTGAAATTGTTGTAGGGATTGAAAACTAATTATACGCTTACATATTCTAGAAACTATGGTAACCATCATCCTAACAAGCCAAGAATCTTAAGAATCGGGCACCATTTGAAAGAGTTATGGTACTTTCAAATTTTGCAAGTTTTTCGTGTACTACCCCCTTTGGATTTGAAGGGGGTTTGTGAAATTTTTGTAGGGATCGAAAACTAATTATACGCTTACATATTCTCGAAACTATGGTAACCATCATCCTAACAAGCCAAGAATCTTAAAAATCGGGCACCATTTGAAAGAGTTATGGTACTTTCAAATTTTGCAAATTTTTCGTGTACTAACCCCTTTGGATTTGAAGGGGGTTTGTGAAATTTTTTTAGCGATCGAAACCTACTTATACGCCAACATATTCTCGAAAATATGGTAACCATCATCTTAACAAGCAAAGAATCTTAAAAATCGGCCACCATTTGAAAGAGTTATCATACTTTCAAATTTTGCAAGTTTTTCGTGTAATACCCCCTTTGGCTTTGAAGGGGGTTTGTGAAATTGTTGTAGGGATCGAAAACTAATTATACGCTTACATATTCTAGAAACTATGGTAACCATCATCCTAACAAGCCAAGAATCTTAAGAATCGGGCACCATTTGAAAGAGTTATGGTACTTTCAAATTTTGCAAGTTTTTCGTGTACTACCCCCTTTGGATTTGAAGGGGGTTTGTGAAATTTTTGTAGGGATCGAAAACTAATTATACGCTTACATATTCTCGAAACTATGGTAACCATCATCCTAACAAGCCAAGAATATTAAGAATCGGGCACCATTTGAAAGAGTTATGGTACTTTCAAATTTTGCAAGTTTTTCGTGTACTACCCCCTTTGGATTTGAAGGGGGTTTGTGAAATTTTTGTAGGCATCGAAAACTAATTGTACGTTTACATATTCTCGAAACTATGGTAAACATCATCCTAACAAGCTAAGAATCTTAAAAATCGGGCACCATTTGAAAGAGTTATGGTACTTTCAAATTTTGCAAATTTTTCGTGTACTAACCCCTTTGGATTTGAAGGGGGTTTGTGAAATTTTTTTAGCGATCGAAAACTACTTATACGCCAACATATTCTCGAAAATATGGTAACCATCATCTTAACAAGCAAAGAATCTTAAAAATCGGCCACCATTTGAACGAGTTATCATACTTTCAAATTTTGCAAGTTTTTCGTGTACTACCCCCTTTGGCTTTGAATGGGGTTTGTGAAATTGTTGTAGGGATTGAAAACTAATTATACGCTTACATATTCTAGAAACTATGGTAACCATCATCCTAACAAGCCAAGAATCTTAAGAATCGGGCACCATTTGAAAGAGTTATGGTACTTTCAAATTTTGCAAGTTTTTCGTGTACTACCCCCTTTGGATTTGAAGGGGGTTTGTGAAATTTTTGTAGTGATCGAAAACTAATTATACGCCAACATATTCTCGAAACTATGGTAACCATCATCCTAACAAGCCAAGAATCTTAAGAATCGGGCACCATTTGAAAGAGTTATGGTACTTTCAAATTTTGCAAGTTTTTCGTGTACTACCCCCTTTGGCTTTGAAGGGGTTTTGTGAAATTTTTGTAGGGATCGAAAACTAATTATACGCTTACATATTATCGAAACTATGGTAAACATCATCCTAAAAAGCCAAGAATCTTAAAAATCGGGCACCATTTGAAAGAGTTATGGTACTTTCAAATTTTGCAAATTTTTCGTGTACTAACCCCTTTGGATTTGAAGGGGGTTTGTGAAATTTTTTTAGCGATCGAAAACTACTTATACGCCAACATATTCTCGAAAATATGGTAACCATCATCTTAACAAGTTAAGAATCTTAAAAATCGGCCACCATTTGAAAGAGTTATCATACTTTCAAATTTTGCAAGTTTTTCGTGTACTACCCCCTTTGGCTTTGAAGGGGGTTTGTGAAATTGTTGTAGGGATCGAAAACTAATTATACGCTTACATATTCTAGAAACTATGGTAACCATCATCCTAACAAGCCAAGAATCTTAAGAATCGGGCACCATTTGAAAGAGTTATGATACTTTCAAATTTTGCAAGTTTTTCGTGTACTACCCCCTTTGGATTTGAAGGGGGTTTGTGAAATTTTTGTAGGGATCGAAAACTAATTATACGCTTACATATTCTCGAAACTATGGTAACCATCATCCTAACAAGCCAAGAATCTTTAAAATCGGGCACCATTTGAAAGAGTTATGGTACTTTCAAATTTTGCAAGTTTTTCGTGTACTACCCCCTATGGCTTTGAAGGGGGTTTGTGAAATTTTTGTAGGAATCGAAAACTAATTATACGCTTACATATTCTCGAAACTATGGTAACCATCATCATAACAAGCCAAGAATCTTAAAAATCGGGCACCATTTGAAAGAAATATGATAATTTCAAATTTTGCAAATTTTTCGTGTACTGACCCCTTTGGCTTTGAAGGGGGTTTGTGAAATTTTTTTAGCGATCGAAAACTACTTATACGCCAACATATTCTCGAAAAAATGGTAACCATCATCTTAACAAGCAAAGAATCTTAAGAATCGGGCACCATTTGAAAGAGTTATGGTACTTTCAAATTTTGCAAGTTTTTCGTGTACTACCCCCTTTGGATTTGAAGGGGGTTTGTGAAATTTTTGTAGGGATCGAAAACTAATTATACGCTTACATATTCTCGAAACTATGGTAACCATCATCCTAACAAGCCAAGAATCTTAAAAATCGGGCACCATTTGAAAGAAATATGATAATTTCAAATTTTGCAAATTTTTCGTGTACTAACCCCTTTGGCTTTGAAGGGGGTTTGTGAAATTTTTTTAGCGATCGAAAACTACTTATACGCCAACATCTTCTCGAAAATATGGTAACCATCATCTTAACAAGCAAAGAATCTTAAAAATCGGCCACCATTTGAAAGAGTTATCATACTTTCAAATTTTGCATGTTTTTCGTGTACTACCCCCTTTGGCTTTGAAGGGGGTTTGTGAAATTGTTGTAGGGATCGAAAACTAATTATACGCTTACATATTCTAGAAACTATGGTAACCATCATCCTAACAAGCCAAGAATCTTAAGAATCGGGCACCATTTGAAAGAGTTATGGTACTTTCAAATTTTGCAAGTTTTTCGTGTACTACCCCCTTTGGATTTGAAGGGGGTTTGTGAAATTTTTGTAGGGATCGAAAACTAATTATACGCTTACATATTCTCGAAACTATGGTAACCATCATCCTAACAAGCCAAGAATCTTAAGAATCGGGCACCATTTGAAAGAGTTATGGTACTTTCAAATTTTGCAAGTTTTTCGTGTACTACCTCCTTTGGATTTGAAGGGGGTTTGTGAAATTTTTGTAGGGATCGAAAACTAATTATACGCTTACATATTCTCGAAACTATGGTAACCATCATCCTAACAAGCCAAGAATCTTAAAAATCGGGCACCATTTGAAAGAGTTATGGTACTTTCAAATTTTGCAAATTTTTCGTGTACTAACCCCTTTGGATTTGAAGGGGGTTTGTGAAATTTTTTTAGCGATCGAAACCTACTTATACGCCAACATATTCTCGAAAATATGGTAACCATCATCTTAACAAGCAAAGAATCTTAAAAATCGGCCACCATTTGAAAGAGTTATCATACTTTCAAATTTTGCAAGTTTTTCGTGTAATACCCCCTTTGGCTTTGAAGGGGGTTTGTGAAATTGTTGTAGGGATCGAAAACTAATTATACGCTTACATATTCTAGAAACTATGGTAACCATCATCCTAACAAGCCAAGAATCTTAAGAATCGGGCACCATTTGAAAGAGTTATGGTACTTTCAAATTTTGCAAGTTTTTCGTGTACTACCCCCTTTGGATTTGAAGGGGGTTTGTGAAATTTTTGTAGGGATCGAAAACTAATTATACGCTTACATATTCTCGAAACTATGGTAACCATCATCCTAACAAGCCAAGAATATTAAGAATCGGGCACCATTTGAAAGAGTTATGGTACTTTCAAATTTTGCAAGTTTTTCGTGTACTACCCCCTTTGGATTTGAAGGGGGTTTGTGAAATTTTTGTAGGCATCGAAAACTAATTGTACGTTTACATATTCTCGAAACTATGGTAAACATCATCCTAACAAGCTAAGAATCTTAAAAATCGGGCACCATTTGAAAGAGTTATGGTACTTTCAAATTTTGCAAATTTTTCGTGTACTAACCCCTTTGGATTTGAAGGGGGTTTGTGAAATTTTTTTAGCGATCGAAAACTACTTATACGCCAACATATTCTCGAAAATATGGTAACCATCATCTTAACAAGCAAAGAATCTTAAAAATCGGCCACCATTTGAACGAGTTATCATACTTTCAAATTTTGCAAGTTTTTCGTGTACTACCCCCTTTGGCTTTGAATGGGGTTTGTGAAATTGTTGTAGGGATTGAAAACTAATTATACGCTTACATATTCTAGAAACTATGGTAACCATCATCCTAACAAGCCAAGAATCTTAAGAATCGGGCACCATTTGAAAGAGTTATGGTACTTTCAAATTTTGCAAGTTTTTCGTGTACTACCCCCTTTGGATTTGAAGGGGGTTTGTGAAATTTTTGTAGTGATCGAAAACTAATTATACGCCAACATATTCTCGAAACTATGGTAACCATCATCCTAACAAGCCAAGAATCTTAAGAATCGGGCACCATTTGAAAGAGTTATGGTACTTTCAAATTTTGCAAGTTTTTCGTGTACTACCCCCTTTGGCTTTGAAGGGGTTTTGTGAAATTTTTGTAGGGATCGAAAACTAATTATACGCTTACATATTATCGAAACTATGGTAAACATCATCCTAAAAAGCCAAGAATCTTAAAAATCGGGAACCATTTGAAAGAGTTATGGTACTTTCAAATTTTGCAAATTTTTCGTGTACTAACCCCTTTGGATTTGAAGGGGGTTTGTGAAATTTTTTTAGCGATCGAAAACTACTTATACGCCAACATATTCTCGAAAATATGGTAACCATCATCTTAACAAGTTAAGAATCTTAAAAATCGGCCACCATTTGAAAGAGTTATCATACTTTCAAATTTTGCAAGTTTTTCGTGTACTACCCCCTTTGGCTTTGAAGGGGGTTTGTGAAATTGTTGTAGGGATCGAAAACTAATTATACGCTTACATATTCTAGAAACTATGGTAACCATCATCCTAACAAGCCAAGAATCTTAAGAATCGGGCACCATTTGAAAGAGTTATGATACTTTCAAATTTTGCAAGTTTTTCGTGTACTACCCCCTTTGGATTTGAAGGGGGTTTGTGAAATTTTTGTAGGGATCGAAAACTAATTATACGCTTACATATTCTCGAAACTATGGTAACCATCATCCTAACAAGCCAAGAATCTTTAAAATCGGGCACCATTTGAAAGAGTTATGGTACTTTCAAATTTTGCAAGTTTTTCGTGTACTACCCCCTATGGCTTTGAAGGGGGTTTGTGAAATTTTTGTAGGAATCGAAAACTAATTATACGCTTACATATTCTCGAAACTATGGTAACCATCATCATAACAAGCCAAGAATCTTAAAAATCGGGCACCATTTGAAAGAAATATGATAATTTCAAATTTTGCAAATTTTTCGTGTACTGACCCCTTTGGCTTTGAAGGGGGTTTGTGAAATTTTTTTAGCGATCGAAAACTACTTATACGCCAACATATTCTCGAAAAAATGGTAACCATCATCTTAACAAGCAAAGAATCTTAAGAATCGGGCACCATTTGAAAGAGTTATGGTACTTTCAAATTTTGCAAGTTTTTCGTGTACTACCCCCTTTGGATTTGAAGGGGGTTTGTGAAATTTTTGTAGGGATCGAAAACTAATTATACGCTTACATATTCTCGAAACTATGGTAACCATCATCCTAACAAGCCAAGAATCTTAAAAATCGGGCACCATTTGAAAGAAATATGATAATTTCAAATTTTGCAAATTTTTCGTGTACTAACCCCTTTGGCTTTGAAGGGGGTTTGTGAAATTTTTTTAGCGATCGAAAACTACTTATACGCCAACATCTTCTCGAAAATATGGTAACCATCATCTTAACAAGCAAAGAATCTTAAAAATCGGCCACCATTTGAAAGAGTTATGGTACTTTCAAATTTTGCAAGTTTTTCGTGTACTACCCCCTTTGGCTTTGAAGGGGTTTTGTGAAATTTTTGTAGGGATCGAAAACTAATTATACGCTTACATATTATCGAAACTATGGTAAACATCATCCTAAAAAGCCAAGAATCTTAAAAATCGGGCACCATTTGAAAGAGTTATGGTACTTTCAAATTTTGCAAATTTTTCGTGTACTAACCCCTTTGGATTTGAAGGGGGTTTGTGAAATTTTTTTAGCGATCGAAAACTACTTATACGCCAACATATTCTCGAAAATATGGTAACCATCATCTTAACAAGCAAAGAATCTTAAAAATCGGCCACCATTTGAAAGAGTTATCATACTTTCAAATTTTGCAAGTTTTTCGTGTACTACCCCCTTTGGCTTTGAAGGGGGTTTGTGAAATTGTTGTAGGGATCGAAAACTAATTATACGCTTACATATTCTAGAAACTATGGTAACCATCATCCTAACAAGCCAAGAATCTTAAGAATCGGGCACCATTTGAAAGAGTTATGATACTTTCAAATTTTGCAAGTTTTTCGTGTACTACCCCCTTTAGATTTGAAGGGGGTTTGTGAAATTTTTGTAGGGATCGAAAACTAATTATACGCTTACATATTCTCGAAACTATGGTAACCATCATCCTAACAAGCCAAGAATCTTAAAAATCGGGCACCATTTGAAAGAGTTATGGTACTTTCAAATTTTGCAAGTTTTTCATGTACTACCCCCTTTGGCTTTGAAGGGGGTTTGTGAAATTTTTGTAGGAATCGAAAACTAATTATACGCTTACATATTCTCGAAACTATGGTAACCATCATCCTAACAAGCCAAGAATCTTAAAAATCGGGCACCATTTGAAAGAAATATGATAATTTCAAATTTTGCAAATTTTTCGTGTACTGACCCCTTTGGCTTTGAAGGGGGTTTGTGAAATTTTTTTAGCGATCGAAAACTACTTATACGCCAACATATTCTCGAAAAAATGGTAACCATCATCTTAACAAGCAAAGAATCTTAAGAATCGGGCACCATTTGAAAGAGTTATGGTACTTTCAAATTTTGCAAGTTTTTCGTGTACTACCCCCTTTGGATTTGAAGGGGGTTTGTGAAATTTTTGTAGGGATCGAAAACTAATTATACGCTTACATATTCTCGAAACTATGGTAACCATCATCCTAACAAGCCAAGAATCTTAAAAATCGGGCACTATTTGAAAGAAATATGATAATTTCAAATTTTGCAAATTTTTCGTGTACTAACCCCTTTGGCTTTGAAGGGGGTTTGTGAAATTTTTTTAGCGATCGAAAACTACTTATACGCCAACATGGTAACCATCATCTTAACAAGCAAAGAATCTTAAAAATCGGCCACCATTTGAAAGAGTTATGGTACTTTCAAATTTTGCAAGTTTTTCGTGTACTACCCCCTTTGGCTTTGAAGGGGTTTTGTGAAATTTTTGTAGGGATCGAAAACTAATTATACGCTTACATATTATCGAAACTATGGTAAACATCATCCTAAAAAGCCAAGAATCTTAAAAATCGGGCACCATTTGAAAGAGTTATGGTACTTTCAAATTTTGCAAATTTTTCGTGTATTAACCCCTTTGGATTTGAAGGGGGTTTGTGAAATTTTTTTAGCGATCGAAAACTACTTATACGCCAACATATTCTCGAAAATATGGTAACCATCATCTTAACAAGCAAAGAATCTTAAAAATCGGCCACCATTTGAAAGAGTTATCATACTTTCAAATTTTGCATGTTTTTCGTGTACTACCCCCTTTGGCTTTGAAGGGGGTTTGTGAAATTGTTGTAGGGATCGAAAACTAATTAAACGCTTACATATTCTAGAAACTATGGTAACCATCATCCTAACAAGCCAAGAATCTTAAGAATCGGGCACCATTTGAAAGAGTTATGATACTTTCAAATTTTGCAAGTTTTTCGTGTACTACCCCCTTTGGATTTGAAGGGGGTTTGTGAAATTTTTGTAGGGATCGAAAACTAATTATACGCTTACATATTCTCGAAACTATGGTAACCATCATCCTAACAAGCCAAGAATCTTAAAAATCGGGCACCATTTGAAAGAGTTATGGTACTTTCAAATTTTGCAAGTTTTTCATGTACTACCCCCTTTGGCTTTGAAGGGGGTTTGTGAAATTTTTGTAGGAATCGAAAACTAATTATACGCTTACATATTCTCGAAACTATGGTAACCATCATCCTAACAAGCCAAGAATCTTAAAAATCGGGCACCATTTGAAAGAAATATGATAATTTCAAATTTTGCAAATTTTTCGTGTACTGACCCCTTTGGCTTTGAAGGGGGTTTGTGAAATTTTTTTAGCGATCGAAAACTACTTATACGCCAACATATTCTCGAAAAAATGGTAACCATCATCTTAACAAGCAAAGAATCTTAAGAATCGGGCACCATTTGAAAGAGTTATGGTACTTTCAAATTTTGCAAGTTTTTCGTGTACTACCCCCTTTGGATTTGAAGGGGGTTTGTGAAATTTTTGTAGGGATCGAAAACTAATTATACGCTTACATATTCTCGAAACTATGGTAACCATCATCCTAACAAGCCAAGAATCTTAAAAATCGGGCACTATTTGAAAGAAATATGATAATTTCAAATTTTGCAAATTTTTCGTGTACTAACCCCTTTGGCTTTGAAGGGGGTTTGTGAAATTTTTTTAGCGATCGAAAACTACTTATACGCCAACATATTCTCGAAAATATGGTAACCATCATCTTAACAAGCAAAGAATCTTAAAAATCGGCCACCATTTGAAAGAGTTATGGTACTTTCAAATTTTGCAAGTTTTTCGTGTACTACCCCCTTTGGCTTTGAAGGGGGTTTGTGAAATTTTTGTAGGGATCGAAAACTAATTATACGCTTACATATTATCGAAACTATGGTAACCATCATCCTAAAAAGCCAAGAATCTTAAAAATCGGGCACCATTTGAAAGAGTTATGGTACTTTCAAATTTTGCAAATTTTTCGTGTACTAACCCCTTTGGATTTGAAGGGGGTTTGTGAAATTTTTTTAGCGATAGAAAACTACTTATACGCCAACATATTCTCGAAAATATGGTAACCATCATCTTAACAAGCAAAGAATCTTAAAAATCGGGCACCATTTGAAAGGGTTATGGTACTTTCAAATTTTGTAAGTTTTTCGTGTACTACCCCCTTTGGCTTTGTAGGGGGTTTGTGAAATTTTTGTAGGGATCGAAAACTAATTATACGCTTACATATTATCGAAACTATGGTAAACATCATCCTAAAAAGCCAAGAATCTTAAAAATCGGGCACCATTTGAAAGAGTTATGGTACTTTCAAATTTTGCAAATTTTTCGTGTACTAACCCCTTTGGATTTGAAGGGGGTTTGTGAAATTTTTTTAGCGATCGAAAACTACTTATACGCCAACATATTCTCGAAAATATGGTAACCATCATCCTAACAAGCAAAGAATCTTAAAAATCGGGCACCATTTGAAAGAGTTATGGTACTTTCAAATTTTGCAAGTTTTTCGTGTACTACCCCCTTTGGCTTTGAAGGGGGTTTGTGAAATTTTTGTAGAGATCGAAAACTAATTATACGCTTACATATTCTCGAAACTATGGTAACCATCATCCGAACAAGCCAAGAATCTTAAAAATCGGGAAACATTTGAAAGAGTTATGGTACTTTTAAATTTTGCATATTTTTCGTGTAATCCCTTTGGATTTGAAGGGGGTTTGTGAAATTTTTTTAGCGATCGAAAACTACTTATACGCCAACATATTCTCGAAAATATGGTAACCATCATCTTAACAAGCAAAGAATCTTAAAAATCGGCCACCATTTGAAAGAGTTATCATACTTTCAAATTTTGCAAGTTTTTCGTGTACTACCCCCTTTGGCTTTGAAGGGTTTTTGTGAAATTGTTGTAGGGATCGAAAACTAATTATATGCTTACATATTCTAGAAACTATGGTAACCATCATCCTAACAAGCCAAGAATCTTAAGAATCGGGCACCATTTGAAAGAGTTATGGTACTTTCAAATTTTGCAAGTTTTTCGTGTACTACCCCCTTTGGATTTGAAGGGGGTTTGTGAAATTTTTGTAGGGATCGAAAACTAATTATACGCTTACATATTCTCGAAACTATGGTAACCATCATCCTAACAAGCCAAGAATCTTAAAAATCGGGCACCATTTGAAAGAGTTATGGTACTTTCAAATTTTGCAAGTTTTTCGTGTACTACCCCCTTTGGCTTTGAAGGGGGTTTGTTAAATTTTTGTAGGGATCGAAAACTAATTATACGCTTACATATTCTCGAAACTATGGTAACCATCATCCTAACAAGCCAAGAATCTTAAAAATCGGGCACCATTTGAAAGAAATATGATAATTTCAAATTTTGCAAATTTTTCGTGTACTAACCCCTTTGGCTTTGAAGGGGGTTTGTGAAATTTTTTTAGCGATCGAAAACTACTTATTCGCCAACATATTCTCGAAAATATGGTAACCATCATCTTAACAAGCAAAGAATCTTAAAAATCGGGCACCATTTGAAAGAGTTATGGTACTTTCAAATTTTGCAAGTTTTTCGTGTACTACCCCCTTTGGCTTTGAAGGGGGTTTGTGAAATTTTTGTAGGGATCGAAAACTAATTATACGCTGACATATTATCGAAACTATGGTAACCATCATCCTAAAAAGCCAAGAATCTTAAAAATCGGGCATCATTTGAAAGAATTATGGTACTTTCAAATTTTACAAATTTTTCGTGTACTAACCCCTTTGGATTTGAAGGGGGTTTGTGAAATTTTTATAGCGATCGAAAACTACTTATACGCCAACATATTCTCGAAAATATGGTAACCATCATCTTAACAAGCAAAGAATCTTAAAAATCGGCCACCATTTGAAAGAGTTATGGTACTTTCAAATTTTGCAAATTTTTCGTGTACTAACCCCTTTGGCTTTGAAGGGGGTTTGTGAAATTTTTTTAGTGATCGAAAACTAAGTATACGCCTACATATTCTAGAAAATATGGTAACCATCATCCTAACAAGCAAAGAATCTTAAAAATCGGGCACCATTTGAAAGAGTTATGGTAGTTTCAAATTTTGCAAGTTTTTCGTGTACTACCCCCTTTGGCTTTGAAGGGGGTTTGTGAAATTTTTGTAGGGATCGAAAACTAATTATACGCTTACATAGTATCGAAACTATGGTAACCATCATCCTAACAAGCCAAGAATCTTAAAAATCGGGCACCATTTGAAAGAGTTATGGTATTTTCAAATTTTGCAAATTTTTCGTGTACTAACCCCTTTGGATTTGAAGGGGGTTTGTGAAATTTTTTTAGCGATCGAAAACTACTTATACGCCAACATATTCTCGAAAATATGGTAACCATCATCTTAACAAGCAAAGAATCTTAAAAATCGGCCACCATTTGAAAGAGTTATGGTACTTTCAAATTTTGCAAGTTTTTCGTGTACTACCCTCTTTGGCTTTGAAGGGGGTTTGTGAAATTTTTGTAGGGATCGAAAACTAATTATATGCTTACATATTATCGAAACTATGGTAACCATCATCCTAACAAGCCAAGAATCTTAAAAATCGGGCACCATTTGAAAGAATTATGGTACTTTCAAATTTTACAAATTTTTCGTGTACTAACCCCTTTGGATTTGAAGGGGGTTTGTGAAATTTTTTTAGCGATCGAAAACTACTTATACGCCAACATATTCTCGAAAATATGGTAACCATCATCTTAACAAGCAAAGAATCTTAAAAATCGGGCACCATTTGAAAGAGTTATGGTACTTTCAAATTTTGCAAGTTTTTCGTGTACTACCCCCTTTGGCTTTGAAGGGGGTTTGTTAAATTTTTGTAGGGATCGAAAACTAATTATACGCTTACATATTATCGAAACTATGGTAACCATCATCCTAAAAAGCCAAGAATCTTAAAAATCGGGTACCATTTGAAAGAGTTATGGTACTTTCAAATTTTGCAAATTTTTCGTGTACTAACCCCTTTGGATTTGAAGGGGGTTTGTGAAATTTTTTTAGCGATAGAAAACTACTTATACGCCAACATATTCTCGAAAATATGGTAACCATCATCTTAACAAGCAAAGAATCTTAAAAATCGGCCACCATTTGAAAGAGTTATGGTACTTTCAAATTTTGCAAATTTTTCGTGTACTAACCCCTTTGGATTTGAAGGGGGTTTGTGAAATTTTTTTAGCGATCGAAAACTACTTATACGCCAACATATTCTCGAAAATATGGTAACCATCATCTTAACAAGCAAAGAATCTTAAAAATCGGCCACCATTTGAAAGAGTTATGGTACTTTCAAATTTTGCAAGTTTTTCGTGTACTACCCCCTTTGGCTTTGAAGGGGGTTTGTGAAATTTTTGTAGGGATCGAAAACTAATTATACGCTTACATATTATCGAAACTATGGTAACCATCATCCTAACAAGCCAAGAATCTTAAAAATCGGGCACCATTTGAAAGAATTATGGTACTTTCAAATTTTACAAATTTTTCGTGTACTAGCCCTTTTGGATTTGAAGGGGGTTTGTGAAATTTTTTTAGCGATCGAAAACTACTTATACGCCAACATATTCTCGAAAATATGGTAACCATCATCTTAACAAGCAAAGAATCTTAAAAATCGGGCACCATTTGAAAGAGTTATGGTACTTTCAAATTTTGCAAGTTTTTCGTGTACTACCCCCTTTGGCTTTGAAGGGGGTTTGTGAAATTTTTGTAGGGATCGAAAACTAATTATACGCTTACATATTATCGAAACTATGGTAACCATCATCCTAACAAGCCAAGAATCTTCAAAATCGGGCACCATTTGAAAGAGTTATGGTATTTTCAAATTTTGCAAATTTTTCGTGTACTAACCCCTTTGGATTTGAAGGGGGTTTGTGAAATTTTTTTAGCGATCGAAAACTACTTATACGCCAACATATTCTCGAAAATATGGTAACCATCATCTTAACAAGCAAAGAATCTTAAAAATCGGCCACCATTTGAAAGAGTTATGGTACTTTCAAATTTTGCAAGTTTTTCGTGTACTACCCCCTTTGGCTTTGAAGGGGGTTTGTGAAATTTTTGTAGGGATCGAAAACTAATTATACGCTTACATATTATCGAAACTATGGTAACCATCATCCTAACAAGCCAAGAATCTTAAAAATCGGGCACCATTTGAAAGAATTATGGTACTTTCAAATTTTACAAATTTTTCGTGTACTAACCCTTTTGGATTTGAAGGGGGTTTGTGAAATTTTTTTAGCGATCGAAAACTACTTATACGCCAACATATTCTCGAAAATATGGTAACCATCATCTTAACAAGCAAAGAATCTTAAAAATCGGGCACCATTTGAAAGAGTTATGGTACTTTCAAATTTTGCAAGTTTTTCGTGTACTACCCCCTTTGGCTTTGAAGGGGGTTTGTGAAATTTTTGTAGGGATCGAAAACTAATTATACGCTTACATATTATCGAAACTATGGTAACCATCATCCTAAAAAGCCAAGAATCTTAAAAATCGGGCACCATTTGAAAGAGTTATGGTACTTTCAAATTTTGCAAGTTTTTCGTGTACTAACCCCTTTGGATTTGAAGGGGGTTTGTGAAATTTTTTTAGTGATAGAAAACTACTTATACGCCAACATATTCTCGAAAATATGGTAACCATCATCTTAACAAGCAAAGAATCTTAAAAATCGGGCACCATTTGAAAGAGTTATGGTACTTTCAAATTTTGCAAGTTTTTCGTGTACTAACCCATTTGGATTTGAAGGGGGTTTGTGAAATTTTTGTAGGGATCGAAAACTAATTATACGCTTACATATTCTCGAAACTATGGTAACCATCATCCTAACAAGCCAAGAATCTTAAAAATCGGGCACCATATGAAAGAAATATGATAATTTCAAATTTTGCAAATTTTTCGTGTACTACCCCCTTTGGCTTTGAAGGGGGTTTGTGAAATTTTTGTAGGGATCGAAAACTAATTATACGCTTACATATTCTCGAAACTATGGTAACCATCATCCTAACAAGCCAAGAATCTTAAAAATCGGGCACCATTTGAAAGAAATATGATAATTTCAAATTTTGCAAATTTTTCGTGTACTAACCCCTTTGGCTTTGAAGGGGGTTTGTGAAATTTTTTTAGTGATCGAAAACTAAGTATACGCCTACATATTCTCGAAAATATGGTAACCATCATCCTAACAAGCAAAGAATCTTAAAAATCGGGCACCATTTGAAAGAGTTATGGTAGTCTCAAATTTTGCAAGTTTTTCGTGTACTAACCCCTTTGGATTTGAAGGGGGTTTGTGAAATTTTTTTAGCGATCGAAAACTACTTATACGCCAACATATTCTCAAAAATATGGTAACCATCATCTTAACAAGCAAAGAATCTTAAAAATCGGGCACCATTTGAAATAGTTATGGTACTTTCAAATTTTGCAAGTTTTTCGTGTACTACCCCCTTTGGCTTTGAAGGGGGTTTGTGAAACTTTTGTAGGGATCGAAAACTAATTATACGCTTACATATTATCGAAACTATGGTAACCATCATCCTAACAAGCCAAGAATCTTAAAAATCGGGAACTATTGCAAAGAATTATGGTACTTTCAAATTTTGCAAATTTTTCGTGTACTAACCCCTTTGGATTTGAAGGGGGTTTGTGAAATTTTTTTAGCGATCGAAAACTACTTATCCGCCAACATATTCTCGAAAATATGGTAACCATCATCTTAACAAGCAAAGAATCTTAAAAATCGGGCACCATTTGAAAGAGTTATGGTACTTTCAAATTTTGCAAGTTTTTCGTGTACTACCCCCTTTGGCTTTGAAGGGGGTTTGTGAAACTTTTGTAGGGATCGAAAACTAATTATACGCTTACATATTATCAAAACTATGGTAACCATCATCCTAACAAGCCAAGAATCCTAAAAATCGGGAACTATTGCAAAGAATTATGGTACTTTCAAATTTTGCAAATTTTTCGTGTACTAACCCCTTTGGATTTGAAGGGGGTTTGTGAAATTTTTTTAGCGATCGAAAACTACTTATACGCCAACATATTCTCGAAAATATGGTAACCATCATCTTAACAAGCAAAGATTCTTAAAAATCGGCCACCATTTGAAAGAGTTATGGTACTTTCAAATTTTGCAAGTTTTTCGTGTACTACCCCCTTTGGCTTTGAAGGGGGTTTGTGAAATTTTTGTAGGGATCGAAAACTAATTATACGCTTACATATTATCGAAACTATGGTAACCATCATCCTAACAAGCCAAGAATCTTCAAAATCGGGCACCATTTGAAAGAGTTATGGTATTTTCAAATTTTGCAAATTTTTCGTGTACTAACCCCTTTGGATTTGAAGGGGGTTTGTGAAATTTTTTTAGCGATCGAAAACTACTTATACGCCAACATATTCTCGAAAATATGGTAACCATCATCTTAACAAGCAAAGAATCTTAAAAATCGGCCACCATTTGAAAGAGTTATGGTACTTTCAAATTTTGCAAGTTTTTCGTGTACTACCCCCTTTGGCTTTGAAGGGGGTTTGTGAAATTTTTGTAGGGATCGAAAACTAATTATACGCTTACATATTATCGAAACTATGGTAACCATCATCCTAACAAGCCAAGAATCTTAAAAATCGGGCACCATTTGAAAGAATTATGGTACTTTCAAATTTTACAAATTTTTCGTGTACTAACCCTTTTGGATTTGAAGGGGGTTTGTGAAATTTTTTTAGCGATCGAAAACTACTTATACGCCAACATATTCTCGAAAATATGGTAACCATCATCTTAACAAGCAAAGAATCTTAAAAATCGGGCACCATTTGAAAGAGTTATGGTACTTTCAAATTTTGTAAGTTTTTCGTGTACTACCCCCTTTGGCTTTGAAGGGGGTTTGTGAAATTTTTGTAGGGATCGAAAACTAATTATACGCTTACATATTATCGAAACTATGGTAACCATCATCCTAAAAAGCCAAGAATCTTAAAAATCGGGCACCATTTGAATGAGTTATGGTACTTTCAAATTTTGCAAATTTTTCGTGTAGTTACCCTTTGGATTTGAAGGGGGTTTGTGAAATTTTTTTAGCGATAGAAAACTACTTATACGCCAACATATTCTCGAAAATATGGTAACCATCATCTTAACAAGCAAAGAATCTTAAAAATCGGGCACCATTTGAAAGAGTTATGGTACTTTCAAATTTTGCAAGTTTTTCGTGTACTAACCCCTTTGGATTTGAAGGGGGTTTGTGAAATTTTTGTAGGGATCGAAAACTAATTATACGCTTACATATTCTCGAAACTATGGTAACCATCATCCTAACAAGCCAAGAATCTTAAGAATCGGGCACCATTTGAAAGAGTTATGGTACTTTCAAATTTTGCAAGTTTTTCGTGTACTACCCCCTTTGGATTTGAAGGGGGTTTGTGAAATTTTTGTAGGGATCGAAAACTAATTATACGCTTACATATTCTCGAAACTATGGTAACCATCATCCTAACAAGCCAAGAATCTTAAAAATCGGGCACCATTTGAAATAAATATGATAATTTCAAATTTTGCAAATTTTTCGTGTACTACCCCCTTTGGCTTTGAAGGGGGTTTGTGAATTTTTTGTAGGGATCGAAAACTAATTATACGCTTACATATTCTCGAAACTATGGTAACCATCATCCTAACAAGCCAAGAATCTTAAAAATCGGGCACCATTTGAAAGAAATATGATAATTTCAAATTTTGCAAATTTTTCGTGTACTAACCCCTTTGGCTTTGAAGGGGGTTTGTGAAATTTTTTTAGTGATCGAAAACTAAGTATACGCCTACATATTCTCGAAAATATGGTAACCATCATCCTAACAAGCAAAGAATCTTAAAAATCGGGCACCATTTGAAAGAGTTATGGTAGTCTCAAATTTTGCAAGTTTTTTGTGTACTAACCCCTTTGGATTTGAAGGGGGTTTGTGAAATTTTTTTAGCGATCGAAAACTACTTATACGCCAACATATTCTCAAAAATATGGTAACCATCATCTTAACAAGCAAAGAATCTTAAAAATCGGGCACCATTTGAAATAGTTATGGTACTTTCAAATTTTGCAAGTTTTTCGTGTACTACCCCCTTTGGCTTTGAAGGGGGTTTGTGAAACTTTTGTAGGGATCGAAAACTAATTATACGCTTACATATTATCGAAACTATGGTAACCATCATCCTAACAAGCCAAGAATCTTAAAAATCGGGAACTATTGCAAAGAATTATGGTACTTTCAAATTTTGCAAATTTTTCATGTACTAACCCCTTTGGATTTGAAGGGGGTTTGTGAAATTTTTTTAGCGATCGAAAACTACTTATACGCCAACATATTCTCGAAAATATGGTAACCATCATCTTAACAAGCAAAGAATCTTAAAAATCGGGCACCATTTGAAAGAGTTATGGTACTTTCAAATTTTGCAAGTTTTTCGTGTACTACCCCCTTTGGCTTTGAAGGGGGTTTGTGAAACTTTTGTAGGGATCGAAAACTAATTATACGCTTACATATTATCGAAACTATGGTAACCATCATCCTAACAAGCCAAGAATCTTAAAAATCGGGAACTATTGCAAAGAATTATGGTACTTTCAAATTTTGCAAATTTTTCGTGTACTAACCCCTTTGGATTTGAAGGGGGTTTGTGAAATTTTTTTAGCGATCGAAAACTACTTATACGCCAACATATTCTCGAAAATATGGTAACCATCATCGTAACAAGCAAAGATTCTTAAAAATCGGCCACCATTTGAAAGAGTTATGGTACTTTCAAATTTTGCAAGTTTTTCGTGTACTACCCCCTTTGGCTTTGAAGGGGGTTTGTGAAATTTTTGTAGGTATCGAAAACTAATTATACGCTTACATATTATCGAAACTATGGTAAACATCATCCTAACAAGCCAAGAATTAAAAATCGGGCACCATTTGAAAGAATTATGGTACTTTCAAATTTTACAAATTTTTCGTGTACTAACCCCTTTGGATTTGAAGGGGGTTTGTGAAATTTTTTTAGCGATCGAAAACTACTTATACGCCAACATATTCTCGAAAATATGGTAACCATCATCTTAACAAGCAAAGAATCTTAAAAATCGGGCACCATTTGAAATAAATATGATAATTTCAAATTTTGCAAATTTTTCGTGTACTACCCCCTTTGGCTTTGAAGGGGGTTTGTGAATTTTTTGTAGGGATCGAAAACTAATTATACGCTTACATATTCTCGAAACTATGGTAACCATCATCCTAACAAGCCAAGAATCTTAAAAATCGGGCACCATTTGAAAGAAATATGATAATTTCAAATTTTGCAAATTTTTCGTGTACTAACCCCTTTGGCTTTGAAGGGGGTTTGTGAAATTTTTTTAGTGATCGAAAACTAAGTATACGCCTACATATTCTCGAAAATATGGTAACCATCATCCTAACAAGCAAAGAATCTTAAAAATCGGGCACCATTTGAAAGAGTTATGGTAGTCTCAAATTTTGCAAGTTTTTTGTGTACTAACCCCTTTGGATTTGAAGGGGGTTTGTGAAATTTTTTTAGCGATCGAAAACTACTTATACGCCAACATATTCTCAAAAATATGGTAACCATCATCTTAACAAGCAAAGAATCTTAAAAATCGGGCACCATTTGAAATAGTTATGGTACTTTCAAATTTTGCAAGTTTTTCGTGTACTACCCCCTTTGGCTTTGAAGGGGGTTTGTGAAACTTTTGTAGGGATCGAAAACTAATTATACGCTTACATATTATCGAAACTATGGTAACCATCATCCTAACAAGCCAAGAATCTTAAAAATCGGGAACTATTGCAAAGAATTATGGTACTTTCAAATTTTGCAAATTTTTCGTGTACT
This sequence comes from Urtica dioica subsp. dioica, assembly GCF_054948205.1. NCBI lineage: Eukaryota > Viridiplantae > Streptophyta > Magnoliopsida > Rosales > Urticaceae > Urtica > Urtica dioica. The sequence continues at coordinate 50,677,097 of NC_142758.1, forward strand.
AACCCCTTTGGATTTGAAGGGGGTTTGTGAAATTTTTTTAGCGATCGAAAACTACTTATACGCCAACATATTCTCGAAAATATGGTAACCATCATCTTAACAAGCAAAGAATCTTAAAAATCGGGCACCATTTGAAAGAGTTATGGTACTTTCAAATTTTGCAAGTTTTTCGTGTACTACCCCCTTTGGCTTTGAAGGGGGTTTGTGAAACTTTTGTAGGGATCGAAAACTAATTATACGCTTACATATTATCGAAACTATGGTAACCATCATCCTAACAAGCCAAGAATCTTAAAAATCGGGAACTATTGCAAAGAATTATGGTACTTTCAAATTTTGCAAATTTTTCGTGTACTAACCCCTTTGGATTTGAAGGGGGTTTGTGAAATTTTTTTAGCGATCGAAAACTACTTATACGCCAACATATTCTCGAAAATATGGTAACCATCATCGTAACAAGCAAAGATTCTTAAAAATCGGCCACCATTTGAAAGAGTTATGGTACTTTCAAATTTTGCAAGTTTTTCGTGTACTACCCCCTTTGGCTTTGAAGGGGGTTTGTGAAATTTTTGTAGGTATCGAAAACTAATTATACGCTTACATATTATCGAAACTATGGTAAACATCATCCTAACAAGCCAAGAATTAAAAATCGGGCACCATTTGAAAGAATTATGGTACTTTCAAATTTTACAAATTTTTCGTGTACTAACCCCTTTGGATTTGAAGGGGGTTTGTGAAATTTTTTTAGCGATCGAAAACTACTTATACGCCAACATATTCTCGAAAATATGGTAACCATCATCTTAACAAGCAAAGAATCTTAAAAATCGGGCACCATTTGAAAGAGTTATGGTACTTTCAAATTTTGCATGTTTTTCGTGTACTACCCCCTTTGGCTTTGAAGGGGGTTTGTGAAATTTTTTTAGCGATCGAAAACTACTTATACGCCAACATATTCTAAAAAATATGGTAACCATCATCTTTACAAGCAAAGAATCTTAAAAATCGGGCACCATTTGAAATAGTTATGGTACTTTCAAATTTTGCAAGTTTTTCGTGTACTACCCCCTCTGGCTTTGAAGGGGGTTTGTGAAACTTTTGTAGGGATCGAAAACTAATTATACGCTTACATATTATCGAAACTATGGTAACCATCATCCTAACAAGCCAAGAATCTTAAAAATCGGGAACTATTGCAAAGAATTATGGTACTTTCAAATTTTGCAAATTTTTCGTGTACTAACCCCTTTGGATTTGAAGGGGGTTTGTGAAATTTTTTTAGCGATCGAAAACTACTTATACGCCAACATATTCTCGAAAATATGGTAACCATCATCTTAACAAGCAAAGAATCTTAAAAATCGGGCATCATTTGAAAGAGTTATGGTACTTTCAAATTTTGCAAGTTTTTCGTGTACTACCCCCTTTGGCTTTGAAGGGGGTTTGTGAAATTTTTGTAGGGATCGAAAACTAATTATACGCTTACATATTATCGAAACTATGGTAACCATCATCCTAAAAAGCCAAGAATCTTAAAAATCGGGCACCATTTGAAAGAGTTATGGTACTTTCAAATTTTGCAAATTTTTCGTGTACTAACCCCTTTGGATTTGAAGGGGGTTTGTGAAATTTTTTAGCGATAGAAAACTACTTATACGCCAACATATTCTAGCAAATATGGTAACCATCATCTTAACAAGCAAAGAATGTTAAAAATCGGGCACAATTTGAAAGAGTTATGGTACTTTCAAATTTTGCAAGTTTTTCGTGTACTACCCCCTTTGGCTTTGAAGGGGGTTTGTGAAATTTTTGTAGGGATCGAAAACTAATTATACGGTTACATATTCTCGAAACTATGGTAACCATCATCCTAACAAGCTAAGAATCTTAAAAATCGGGCACCATTTGAAAGAAATATGATAATTTCAAATTTTGCAAATTTTTCGTGTACTAACCCCTTTGGCTTTGAAGGGGGTTTGTGAAATTTTTTCAGTGATCGAAAACTAAGTATACGCCTACATATTCTCGAAAATATGGTAACCATCATCCTAACAAGCAAAGAATCTTAAAAATCGGGCACCATTTGAAAGAGTTATGGTAGTTTCAAATTTTGCAAGTTTTTCGTGTACTACCCCCTTTGGCTTTGAAGGGGGTTTGTGAAATTTTTGTTGGGATCGAAAACTAATTATACGCTTACATATTATCGAAACTATGGTAACCATCATCCTAACAAGCCAAGAATCTTAAAAATCGGGCACCATTTGAAAGAATTATGGTACTTTCAAATTTTACAAATTTTTCGTGTACTAACCCCTTTGGATTTGAAGGGGGTTTATGAAATTTTTTTAGCGATCGAAAACTACTTATACGCCAACATATTCTCGAAAATATGGTAACCATCATCTTAACAAGCAAAGAATCTTAAAAATCGGCCACCATTTGAAAGAGTTATGGTAGTTTCAAATTTTGCAAGTTTTTCGTGTGGTACCCCCTTTGGCTTTGAAGGGGGTTTGTGAAATTTTTGTAGGGATCGAAAACTAATTATACGCTTACATATTATCGAAACTATGGTAACCATCATCTTAACAAGCCAAGATTCTTAAAAATCGGGCACCATTTGAAAGAGTTATGGTATTTTCAAATTTTGCAAATTTTTCGTGTACTAACCCCTTTGGATTTGAAGGGGGTTTGTGAAATTTTTTTAGCGATCGAAAACTACTTATACGCCAACATATTCTCGAAAATATGGTAACCATCATCTTAACAAGCAAAGAATCTTAAAAATCGGGCACCATTTGAAAGAGTTATGGTACTTTCAAATTTTGCAAGTTTTTCGTGTACTACCCCCTTTGGCTTTGAAGGGGGTTTGTGAAATTTTTGTAGGGATCGAAAACTAATTATACGCTTACATATTATCGAAACTATGGTAACCATCATCCTAAAAAGCCAAGAATCTTAAAAATCGGGCACCATTTGAAAGAGTTATGGTACTTTCAAATTTTGCAAATTTTTCGTGTACTAACCCCTTTGGATTTGAAGGGGGTTTGTGAAATTTTTTAGCGATAGAAAACTACTTATACGCCAACATATTCTAGCAAATATGGTAACCATCATCTTAACAAGCAAAGAATGTTAAAAATCGGGCACAATTTGAAAGAGTTATGGTACTTTCAAATTTTGCAAGTTTTTCGTGTACTACCCCCTTTGGCTTTGAAGGGGGTTTGTGAAATTTTTGTAGGGATCGAAAACTAATTATACGGTTACATATTCTCGAAACTATGGTAACCATTATCCTAACAAGCTAAGAATCTTAAAAATCGGGCACCATTTGAAAGAAATATGATAATTTCAAATTTTGCAAATTTTTCGTGTACTAACCCCTTTGGCTTTGAAGGGGGTTTGTGAAATTTTTTCAGTGATCGAAAACTAAGTATACGCCTACATATTCTCGAAAATATGGTAACCATCATCCTAACAAGCAAAGAATCTTAAAAATCGGGCACCATTTGAAAGAGTTATGGTAGTTTCAAATTTTGCAAGTTTTTCGTGTACTACCCCCTTTGGCTTTGAAGGGGGTTTGTGAAATTTTGGTTGGGATCGAAAACTAATTATACGCTTACATATTATCGAAACTATGGTAACCATCATCCTAACAAGCCAAGAATCTTAAAAATCGGGCACCATTTGAAAGAATTATGGTACTTTCAAATTTTACAAATTTTTCGTGTACTAACCCCTTTGGATTTGAAGGGGGTTTATGAAATTTTTTTAGCGATCGAAACTACTTATACGCCAACATATTCTCGAAAATATGGTAACCATCATCTTAACAAGCAAAGAATCTTAAAAATCGGCCACCATTTGAAAGAGTTATGGTAGTTTCAAATTTTGCAAGTTTTTCGTGTGGTACCCCCTTTGGCTTTGAAGGGGGTTTGTGAAATTTTTGTAGGGATCGAAAACTAATTATACGCTTACATATTATCGAAACTATGGTAACCATCATCTTAACAAGCCAAGATTCTTAAAAATCGGGCACCATTTGAAAGAGTTATGGTATTTTCAAATTTTGCAAATTTTTCGTGTACTAACCCCTTTGGATTTGAAGGGGGTTTGTGAAATTTTTTTAGCGATCGAAAACTACTTATACGCCAACATATTCTCGAAAATATGGTAACCATCATCTTAACAAGCAAAGAATCTTAAAAATCGGGCACCATTTGAAAGAGTTATGGTACTTTCAAATTTTGCAAGTTTTTCGTGTACTACCCCCTTTGGCTTTGAAGGGGGTTTGTGAAATTTTTGTAGGGATCGAAAACTAATTATACGCTTACATATTATCGAAACTATGGTAACCATCATCCTAAAAAGCCAAGAATCTTAAAAATCGGGCACCATTTGAAAGAGTTATGGTACTTTCAAATTTTGCAAATTTTTCGTGTACTAACCCCTTTGGATTTGAAGGGGGTTTGTGAAATTTTTTAGCGATAGAAAACTACTTATACGCCAACATATTCTCGAAAATATGGTAACCATCATCTTAACAAGCAAAGAATGTTAAAAATCGGGCACCATTTGAAAGAGTTATGGTACTTTCAAATTTTGCAAGTTTTTCGTGTACTACCCCCTTTGGCTTTGAAGGGGGTTTGTGAAATTTTTGTAGGGATCGAAAACTAATTATACGGTTACATATTCTCGAAACTATGGTAACCATCATCCTAACAAGCTAAGAATCTTAAACATCGGGCACCATTTGAAAGAAATATGATAATTTCAAATTTTGCAAATTTTTCGTGTACTAACCCCTTTGGCTTTGAAGGGGGTTTGTGAAATTTTTTTAGTGATCGAAAACTAAGTATACGCCTACATATTCTCGAAAATATGGTAACCATCATCCTAACAAGCAAAGAATCTTAAAAATCGGGCACCATTTGAAAGAGTTATGGTAGTTTCAAATTTTGCAAGTTTTTCGTGTACTACCCCCTTTGGCTTTGAAGGGGGTTTGTGAACTTTTTGTAGGGATCGAAAACTAATTATACGCTTACATATTATCGAAACTATGGTAACTATCATCTTAACAAGCCAAGAATCTTAAAAATCGGGCACCATTTGAAAGAGTTATGGTATTTTCAAATTTTGCAAATTTTTCGTGTACTAACCCCTTTGGATTTGAAGGGGGTTTGTGAAATTTTTTTAGCGATCGAAAACTAGTTATACGCCAACATATTCTCGAAAATATGGTAACCATCATCTTAACAAGCAAAGAATCTTAAAAATCGGCCACCATTTGAAAGATTTATGGTACTTTCAAATTTTGCAAGTTTTTCGTGTACTACTTTGAAGGGGGTTTGTGAAATTTTTGTAGGGATCGAAAACTAATTATACGCTTACTTATTATCGAAACTATGGTAACCATCATCCTAACAAGCCAAGAATCTTAAAAATCGGGCACCATTTGAAAGAATTATGGTACTTTCAAATTTTACAAATTTTTCGTGTACTAACCCCTTTGGATTTGAAGGGGGTTTGTGAAATTTTTTTAGCGATCGAAAACTACTTATACGCTAACATATTCTCGAAAATATGGTAACCATCATCTTAACAAGCAAAGAATCTTAAAAATCGGCCACCATTTGAAAGAGTTATGGTACTTTCAAATTTTGCAAGTTTTTCGTGTACTACCCTCTTTGGCTTTGAAGGGGGTTTGTGAAATTTTTGTAGGGATCGAAAACTACTTATACGCTTACATATTCTCGAAACTATGGTAACCATCATCCTAACAAGCCAAGAATCTTAAAAATCAGGCACCATTTGAAAGAAATATGATAATTTCAAATTTTGCAAATTTTTCGTGTACTAACCCCTTTGGCTTTGAAGGGGGTTTGTGAAATTTTTTTAGTGATCGAAAACTAAGTATACGCCTACATATTCTCGAAAATATGGTAACCATCATCCTAACAAGCAAAGAATCTTAAAAATCGGGCACCATTTGAAAGAGTTATGGTAGTCTCAAATTTTGCAAGTTTTTCGTGTACTAACCCCTTTGGATTTGAAGGAGGTTTGTGAAATTTTTTTAGCGATCGAAAACTACTTATACGCCAACATATTCTCAAAAATATGGTAACCATCATCTTAACAAGCAAAGAATCTTAAAAATCGGGCACCGTTTGAAATAGTTATGGTACTTTCAAATTTTGCAAGTTTTTCGTGTACTACCCTCTTTGGCTTTGAAGGGGGTTTGTGAAACTTTTGTAGGGATCGAAAACTAATTATACGCTTACATATTATCGAAACTATGGTAACCATCATCCTAACAAGCCAAGAATCTTAAAAATCGGGAACTATTGCAAAGAATTATGGTACTTTCAAATTTTGCAAATTTTTCGTGTACTAACCCCTTTGGATTTGAAGGGGGTTTGTGAAATTTTTTTAGCGATCGAAAACTACTTATACGCCAACATATTCTCGAAAATATGGTAACCATCATCTTAACAAGCAAAGAATCTTAAAAATCGGGCACCATTTGAAAGAGTTATGGTACTTTCAAATTTTGCAAGTTTTTCGTGTACTACCCCCTTTGGCTTTGAAGGGGGTTTGTGAAATTTTTGTAGGGATCGAAAACTAATTATACGCTTACATATTATCGAAACTATGGTAACCATCATCCTAAAAAGCCAAGAATCTTAAAAATCGGGCACCATTTGAAAGAGTTATGGTACTTTCAACTTTTGCAAATTTTTCGTGTACTAACCCCTTTGGATTTGAAGGGGGTTTGTGAAATTTTTTAGCGATAGAAAACTACTTATACGCCAACATATTCTCGAAAATATGGTAACCATCATCTTAACAAGCAAAGAATGTTAAAAATCGGGCACCATTTGAAAGAGTTATGGTACTTTCAAATTTTGCAAGTTTTTCGTGTACTACCCCCTTTGGCTTTGAAGGGGGTTTGTGAAATTTTTGTAGGGATCGAAAACTAATTATACGCTTACTTATTATCGAAACTATGGTGACCATCATCCTAACAAGCCAAGAATCTTAAAAATCGGGCACCATTTGAAAGAATTATGGTACTTTCAAATTTTACAAATTTTTCGTGTACTAACCCCCTTTGGATTTGAAGGGGGTTTGTGAAATTTTTTTAGCGATCGAAAACTACTTATACGCCAACATATTCTCGAAAATATGGTAACCATCATCTTAACAAGCAAAGAATCTTAAAAATCAGCCACCATTTGAAAGAGTTATGGTACTTTCAAATTTTGCAAGTTTTTCGTGTACTACCCCCTTTGGTTTTGAAGGGGGTTTGTGAAATTTTTGTAGGGATCGAAAACTAATTATACGGTTACATATTCTCAAAACTATGGTAACCATCATCCTAACAAGCTAAGAATCTTAAAAATCGGGCACCATTTGAAAGAAATATGATAATTTCAAATTTTGCAAATTTTTCGTGTACTAACCCCTTTGGCTTTGAAGGGGGTTTGTGAAATTTTTTTAGTGATCGAAAACTAAGTATACGCCTACATATTCTCGAAAATATGGTAACCATCATCCTAACAAGCAAAGAATCTTAAAAATCGGGCACCATTTGAAAGAGTTATGGTAGTTTCAAATTTTGCAAGTTTTTCGTGTACTACCCCCTTTGGCTTTGAAGGGGGTTTGTGAAATTTTTGTAGGGATCGAAAACTAATTATACGCTTACATATTATCGAAACTATGGTAACCATCATCTTAACAAGCCAAGATTCTTAAAAATCGGGCACCATTTGAAAGAGTTATGGTATTTTCAAATTTTGCAAATTTTTCGTGTACTAACCCCTTTGGCTTTGAAGGGGGTTTGTGAAATTTTTTAGCGATAGAAAACTACTTATACGCCAACATATTCTCAAAAATATGGTAACCATCATCTTAACAAGCAAAGAATCTTAAAAATCGGGCACCATTTGAAAGAGTTATGGTAGTCTCAAATTTTGCAAGTTTCTCGTGTACTAACCCCTTTGGATTTGAAGGGGGTTTGTGAAATTTTTTTAGTGATCGAAAACTAAGTATACGCCTACATATTCTCGAAAATATGGTAACCATCATCCTAACAAGCAAAGAATCTTAAAAATCGGGCACCATTTGAAAGAGTTATGGTAGTCTCAAATTTTGCAAGTTTTTCGTGTACTAACCCCTTTGGATTTGAAGGGGGTTTGTGAAATTTTTTTAGCGATCGAAAACTACTTATACGCCAACATATTTCAAAAATATGGTAACCATCATCTTAACAAGCAAAGAATCTTAAAAATCGGGCACCATTTGAAATAGTTATGTTACTTTCAAATTTTGCAAGTTTTTCGTGTACTACCCCCTTTGGCTTTGAAGGGGGTTTGTGAAATTTTTGTAGGGATCGAAAACTAATTATACGGTTACATATTCTCGAAACTATGGTAACCATCATCCTAACAAGCAAAGAATCTTAAAAATCGGGCACCATTTGAAAGAAATATGATAATTTCAAATTTTGCAAATTTTTCGTGTACTAACCCCTTTGGCTTTGAAGGGGGTTTGTGAAATTTTTTTAGTGATCGAAAACTAAGTATACGCCTACATATTCTCGAAAATATGGTAACCATCATCCTAACAAGCAAAGAATCTTAAAAATCGGGCACCATTTGAAAGAGTTATGGTAGTTTCAAATTTTGCAAGTTTTTCGTGTACTACCCCCTTTGGCTTTGAAGGGGGTTTGTGAAATTTTTGTAGGGATCGAAAACTAATTATACGCTTACATATTATCGAAACTATGGTAACCATCATCTTAACAAGCCAAGATTCTTAAAAATCGGGCACCATTTGAAAGAGTTATGGTATTTTCAAATTTTGCAAATTTTTCGTGTACTAACCCCTTTGGATTTGAAGGGGGTTTGTGAAATTTTTTTAGCGATCGAAAACTACTTATACGCCAACATATTCTCGAAAATATGGTAACCATCATCTTAACAAGCAAAGAATCTTAAAAATCGGGCACCATTTGAAAGAGTTATGGTACTTTCAAATTTTGCAAGTTTTTCGTGTACTACCCCCTTTGGCTTTGAAGGGGGTTTGTGAAATTTTTGTAGGGATCGAAAACTAATTATACGCTTACTTATTATCGAAACTATGGTGACCATCATCCTAACAAGCCAAGAATCTTAAAAATCGGACACCATTTGAAAGAATTATGGTACTTTCAAATTTTACAAATTTTTCGTGTACTAACCCCCTTTGGATTTGAAGGGGGTTTGTGAAATTTTTTTAGCGATCGAAAACTACTTATACGCCAACATATTCTCGAAAATATGGTAACCATCATCTTAACAAGCAAAGAATCTTAAAAATCAGCCACCATTTGAAAGAGTTATGGTACTTTCAAATTTTGCAAGTTTTTCGTGTACTACCCCCTTTGGCTTTGAAGGGGGTTTGTGAAATTTTTGTAGGGATCGAAAACTAATTATACGGTTACATATTCTCCAAACTATGGTAACCATCATCCTAACAAGCTAAGAATCTTAAAAATCGGGCACCATTTGAAAGAAATATGATAATTTCAAATTTTGCAAATTTTTCGTGTACTAACCCCTTTGGCTTTGAAGGGGGTTTGTGAAATATTTTTAGTGATCGAAAACTAAGTATACGCCTACATATTCTCGAAAATATGGTAACCATCATCCTAACAAGCAAAGAATCTTAAAAATCGGGCACCATTTGAAAGAGTTATGGTAGTTTCAAATTTTGCAAGTTTTTCGTGTACTACCCCCTTTGGCTTTGAAGGGGGTTTGTGAAATTTTTGTAGGGATCGAAAACTAATTATACGCTTACATATTATCGAAACTATGGTAACCATCATCTTAAAAAGCCAAGATTCTTAAAAATCGGGCACCATTTGAAAGAGTTATGGTATTTTCAAATTTTGCAAATTTTTCGTGTACTAACCCCTTTGGCTTTGAAGGGGGTTTGTGAAATTTTTTAGCGATAGAAAACTACTTATACGCCAACATATTCTCAAAAATATGGTAACCATCATCTTAACAAGCAAAGAATCTTAAAAATCGGGCACCATTTGAAAGAGTTATGGTAGTCTCAAATTTTGCAAGTTTCTCGTGTACTAACCCCTTTGGATTTGAAGGGGGTTTGTGAAATTTTTTTAGTGATCGAAAACTAAGTATACGCCTACATATTCTCGAAAATATGGTAACCATCATCCTAACAAGCAAAGAATCTTAAAAATCGGGCACCATTAGAAAGAGTTATGGTAGTCTCAAATTTTGCAAGTTTTTCGTGTACTAACCCCTTTGGATTTGAAGGGGGTTTGTGAAATTTTTTTAGCGATCGAAAACTACTTATACGCCAACATATTTCAAAAATATGGTAACCATCATCTTAACAAGCAAAGAATCTTAAAAATCGGGCACCATTTGAAATAGTTATGGTACTTTCAAATTTTGCAAGTTTTTCGTGTACTACCCCCTTTGGCTTTGAAGGGGGTTTGTGAAATTTTTGTAGGGATCGAAAACTAATTATACGCTTACATATTATCGAAACTATGTTAACCATCATCCTAACAAGCAAAGAATCTTAAAAATCGGGCACCATTTGAAAGAGTTATGGTATTTTCAAATTTTGCAAATTTTTCGTGTACTAACCCCTTTGGATTTGAAGGGGGTTTGTGAAATTTTTTTAGCGATCGAAAACTACTTATACGCCAACATATTCTCGAAAATATGGTAACCATCATCTTAACAAGCAAAGAATCTTAAAAATCGGGCACCATTTGAAAGATTTATGGTACTTTCAAATTTTGCAAGTTTTTCGTGTACTACCCCCTTTGGCTTTGAAGGGGGTTTGTGAAATTTTTGTAGGGATCGAAAACTAATTATACGCTTACATATTATCGAAACTATGGTAACCATCATCCTAACAAGCCAAGAATCTTAAAAATCGGGAACTATTTGAAAGAATTATGGTACTTTCAAATTTTGCAAATTTTTCGTGTACTAACCCCTTTGGATTTGAAGGGGGTTTGTGAAATTTTTTTAGCGATCGAAAACTACTTATACGCCAACATATTCTCAAAAATATGGTAACCATCATCTTAACAAGCAAAGAATCTTAAAAATCGGGCACCATTTGAAAGAGTTATGGTACTTTCAAATTTTGCAAGTTTTTCGTGTACTACCCCCTTTGGCTTTGAAGGGGGTTTGTGAAATTTTTGTAGGGATCGAAAACTAATTATACGCTTACATATTATCGAAACTATGGTAACCATCATCCTAAAAAGCCAAGAATCTTAAAAATCGGGCACCATTTGAAAGAGTTATGGTACTTTCAAATTTTGCAAATGTTTCGTGTACTAACCCCTTTGGATTTGAAGGGGGTTTGTGATATTTTTTTAGCGATAGAAAACTACTTATACGCCATCATATTCTCGAAAATATGGTAACCATCATCTTAACAAGCAAAGAATGTTAAAAATCGGGCACCATTTGAAAGAGTTATGGTACTTTCAAATTTTGCAAGTTTTTCGTGTACTTACCCCTTTGGCTTAGAAGGGGGTTTGTGAAATTTTTGTAGGGATCGAAAACTAATTATACGCTTACATATTCTCGAAACTATGGTAACCATCATCCTAACAAGCCAAGAATCTTAAAAATCGGGCACCATTTGAAAGAAATATGATAATTTCAAATTTTGCAAATTTTTCGTGTACTAACCCCTTTGGCTTTGAAGGGGGTTTGTGAAATTTTTTTAGTGATCGAAAACTAAGTATACGCCTACGTATTCTCGAAAATATTGTAACCATCATCCTAACAAGCAAAGAATCTTAAAAATCGGGCACCATTTGAAAGAGTTATGGTAGTTTCAAATTTTGCAAGTTTTTCGTGTACTAACCCCTTTGGATTTGAAGGGGGTTTGTGAAATTTTTTTAGCGATCGAAAACTACTTATACGCCAACATATTCTCAAAAATATTATAACCATCATCTTAACAAGCAAAGAATCTTAAAAATCGGCCACCATTAGAAAGAGTTATGGTACTTTCAAATTTTGCAAGTTTTTCGTGTACTACCCCCTTTGGCTTTGAAGGGGGTTTGTGAAATTTTTGTAGGGATCGAAAACTAATTATACGCTTACATATTATCGAAACTATGGTAACCATCATCCTAACAAGCCAAGAATCTTGAAAATCGTGAACTATTTGAAAGAATTATGGTACTTTCAAATTTTGCAAATTTTTCGTGTACTAACCCGTTTGGATTTGAAGGGGGTTTGTGAAATTTTTTTAGCGATCGAAAACTACTTATACGCCAACATATTCTCGAAAATATGGTAACCATCATCTTAACAAGCAAAGAATCTTAAAAATCGGGCACCATTTGAAAGAGTTATGGTACTTTCAAATTTTGCAAGTTTTTCGTGTACTACCCCCTTTGGCTTTGAAGGGGGTTTGTGAAATTTTTGTAGGGATCGAAAAGTAATTATACGCTTACATATTATCGAAACTATGGTAACCATCATCCTAACAAGCAAAGAATCTTAAAAATCGGGCACCATTTGAAAGAGTTATGGTATTTTCAAATTTTGCAAATTTTTCGTGTACTAACCCCTTTGGATTTGAAGGGGGTTTGTGAAATTTTTTTAGCGATCGAAAACTACTTATACGCCAACATATTCTCGAAAATATGGTAACCATCATCTTAACAAGCAAAGAATCTTAAAAATCGGGCACCATTTGAAAGAGTTATGGTACTTTCAAATTTTGCAAGTTTTTCGTGTACTACCCCCTTTGGCTTTGAAGGGGGTTTGTGAAATTTTTGTAGGGATCGAAAACTAATTATACGCTTACATATTATCGAAACTATGGTAACCATCATCCTAACAAGCCAAGAATCTTAAAAATCGGGAACTATTTGAAAGAATTATGGTACTTTCAAATTTTGCAAATTTTTCGTGTACTAACCCCTTTGGATTTGAAGGGGGTTTGTGAAATTTTTTTAGCGATCGAAAACTACTTATACGCCAACATATTCTCGAAAATATGGTAACCATCATCTTAACAAGCAAAGAATCTTAAAAATCGGGCACCATTTGAAAGAGTTATGGTACTTTCAAATTTTGCAAGTTTTTCGTGTACTACCCCCTTTGGCTTTGAAGGGGGTTTGTGAAATTTTTGTAGGGATCGAAAACTAATTATACGCTTACTTATTATCGAAACTATGGTGACCATCATCCTAACAAGCCAAGAATCTTAAAAATCGGGCACCATTTGAAAGAATTATGGTACTTTCAAATTTTACAAATTTTTCGTGTACTAACCCCCTTTGGATTTGAAGGGGGTTTGTGAAATTTTTTTAGCGATCGAAAACTACTTATACGCCAACATATTCTCGAAAATATGGTAACCATCATCTTAACAAGCAAAGAATCTTAAAAATCAGCCACCATTTGAAAGAGTTATGGTACTTTCAAATTTTGCAAGTTTTTCGTGTACTACCCCCTTTGGCTTTGAAGGGGGTTTGTGAAATTTTTGTAGGGATCGAAAACTAATTATACGGTTACATATTCTCGAAACTATGGTAACCATCATCCTAACAAGCTAAGAATCTTAAAAATCGGGCACCATTTGAAAGAAATATGATAATTTCAAATTTTGCAAATTTTTCGTGTACTAACCCCTTTGGCTTTGAAGGGGGTTTGTGAAATTTTTTTAGCGATCGAAAACTACTTATACGCCAACATATTCTCAAAAATATTATAACCATCATCTTAACAAGCAAAGAATCTTAAAAATCGGCCACCATTAGAAAGAGTTATGGTACTTTCAAATTTTGCATGTTTTTCGTGTACTACCCCCTTTGGCTTTGCAGGGGGTTTGTGAAATTTTTGTAGGGATCGAAAACTAATCAGACACTTACATATTATCAAAACTATGGTAACCATCATCCTAACAAGCCAAGAATCTTAAAAATCGGGCACCATTTGAAAGAGTTATGGTACTTTCAAATTTTGCAAGTTTTTCGTGTACTAACCCCTTTGGATTTGAAGGGGGTTTGTGAAATTTTTTTAGCGATCGAAAAATACTTATACGCCAACATATTCTCGAAAATATGGTAACCATCATCTTAACAAGCAAAGAATCTTAAAAATCGGCCACCATTTGAAAGAGTTATGGTACTTTCAAATTTTGCAAGTTTTTCGTGTACTACCCCCTTTGGCTTTGAAGGGGGTTTGTGAAATTTTTGTAGGGATCGAAAACTAATTATACGTTTACATATTCTCGAAACTATGGTAAGCATCATCCTAACAAGCCAAGAATCTTAAAAATCGGGCACCATTTGAAAGAAATATGATAATTTCAATTTTTGCAAATTTTTCGTGTACTAACCCCTTTGGCTTTGAAGGGGGTTTGTGAAATTTTTTTAGTGATCGAAAACTAAGTATACGCCTACATATTCTCGAAAATATGGTAACCATCATCCTAACAAGCAAAGAATCTTAAAAATCGGGCACCATTTGAAAGAGTTATGGTAGTTTCAAATTTTGCAAGTTTTTCGTGTACTAACCCCTTTGGATTTGAAGGGGGTTTGTGAAATTTTTTTAGCGATCGAAAACTACTTATACGCCAACATATTCTGAAAAATATGGTAACCATCATCTTAACAAGCAAAGAATCTTAAAAATCGGGCACCATTTGAAATAGTTATGGTACTTTCAAATTTTGCAAGTTTTTCGTGTACTACCCCCTTTGGCTTTGAAGGGGGTTTGTGAAATTTTTGTAGGGATCGAAAACTAATTATACGCTTATATATTATCGAAACTATGGTAACCATCATCCTAACAAGCCAAGAATCTTAAAAATCGGGCACCATTTGAAAGAGTTATGGTATTTTCAAATTTTGCAAATTTTTCGTGTACTAACCCCTTTGGATTTGAAGGGGGTTTGTGAAATTTTTTTAGCGATCGAAAACTACTTATACGCCAACATATTCTCGAAAATATTGTAACCATCATCTTAACAAGCAAAGAATCTTAAAAATCGGGCACCATTTGAAAGAGTTATGTTACTTTCAAATTTTGCAAGTTTTTCGTGTACTACCCCCTTTGGCTTTGAAGGGGGTTTGTGAAATTTTTGAAGGGATCGAAAACTAATTATACGCTTACATATTCTCGAAACTATGGTAACCATCATCCTAACAAGCCAAGAATCTTAAAAATCGGGCACCATTTGAAAGAAATATGATAATTTCAAATTTTGCAAATTTTTCGTGTACTAACCCCTTTGGCTTTGAAGGGGGTTTGTGAAATTTTTTTAGTGATCGAAAACTAAGTATACGCCTACATATTCTCGAAAATATGGTAACCATCATCCTAACAAGCAAAGAATCTTAAAAATCGGGCACCATTTGAAAGAGTTATGGTAGTTTCAAATTTTGCAAGTTTTTCGTGTACTACCCCCTTTGGCTTTGAAGGGGGTTTGTGAAATTTTTGTAGGGATCGAAAACTAATTATACGCTTACATATTATCGAAACTATGGTAACCATCATCCTAACAAGCCAAGAATCTTAAAAATCGGGCACCATTTGAAAGAGTTATGGTATTTTCAAATTTTGCAAATTTTTCGTGTACTAACCCCTTTGGATTTGAAGGGGGTTTGTGAAATTTTTTTAGCGATCGAAAACTACTTATACGCCAACATATTCTCGAAAATATGGTAACCATCATCTTAACAAGCAAAGAATCTTAAAAATCGGCCACCATTTGAAAGAGTTATGGTAGTTTCAAATTTTGCAAGTTTTTCGTGTACTACCCCCTTTGGCTTTGAAGGGGGTTTGTGAAATTTTTGTAGGGATCGAAAACTAATTATACGTTTACATATTCTCGAAACTATGGTAACCATCATCCTAACAAGCCAAGAATCTTAAAAATCGGGCACCATTTGAAGGAAATATGATAATTTCAATTTTTGCACATTTTTCGTGTACTAACCCCTTTGGCTTTGAAGGGGGTTTGTGAAATTTTTTTAGTGATCGAAAACTAAGTATACGCCTACATATTCTCGAAAATATGGTAACCATCATCCTAATAAGCAAAGAATCTTAAAAATCGGGCACCATTTGAAAGAGTTATGGTAGTTTCAAATTTTGCAAGTTTTTCGTGTACTACCCCCTTTGGCTTTGAAGGGGGTTTGTGAAATTTTTGTAGGGATCGAAAACTAATTATACGCTTACATATTATCGAAACTATGGTAACCATCATCCTAACAAGCCAAGAATCTTAAAAATCGGGAACTATTTGAAAGAATTATGGTACTTTCAAATTTTGCAAATTTTTCGTGTACTAACCCCTTTGGATTTGAAGGGGGTTTGTGAAATTTTTTTAGCGATCGAAAACTACTTATACGCCAACATATTCTCGAAAATATGGTAACCATCATCTTAACAAGCAAAGAATCTTAAAAATCGGGCACCATTTGAAAGAATTATGGTACTTTCAAATTTTGCAAATTTTTCGTGTACTAACCCCTTTGGATTTGAAGGGGGTTTTTGAAATTTTTTTAGCGATAGAAAACTACTTATACGCCATAATATTCTCGAAAATATGGTAACCATCATCTTAACAAGCAAAGAATGTTAAAAATCGGGCACCATTTGAAAGAGTTATGGTACTTTCAAATTTTGCAAGTTTTTCGTGTACTTACCCCTTTGGCTTTGAAGGGGGTTTGTGAAATTTTTGTAGGGATCGAAAACTAATTATACGCTTACATATTCTCGAAACTATGGTAACCATCATCCCAACAAGACAAGAATCTTAAAAATCGGGCACCATTTGAAAGAAATATGATAATTTCAAATTTTGCAAATTTTTCGTGTACTAACCCCTTTGGCTTTGAAGGGGGTTTGTGAAATTTTTTTAGCGATCGAAAACTAAGTATACGCCTACGTATTCTCGAAAATATGGTAACCATCATCCTAACAAGCAAAGAATCTTAAAAATCGGGCACCATTTGAAAGAGTTATGGTAGTTTCAATTTTTGCAAGTTTTTCGTGTACTAACCCCTTTGGATTTGAAGGGGGTTTGTGAAATTTTTTTAGCGATCGAAAACTACTTATACGCCAACATATTCTCAAAAATATTATAACCATCATCTTAACAAGCAAAGAATCTTAAAAATCGGCCACCATTAGAAGGAGTTATGGTACTTTCAAATTTTGCATGTTTTTCGTGTACTACCCCCTTTGGCTTTGAAGGGGGTTTGTGAAATTTTTGTAGGGATCGAAAACTAATCAGACGCTTACATATTATCAAAACTATGGTAACCATCATCCTAACAAGCCAAGAATCTTAAAAATCGGGCACCATTTGAAAGAGTTATAGTACTTTCAAATTTTGCAAGTTTTTCGTGTACTAACCCCTTTGGATTTGAAGGGGGTTTGTGAAATTTTTTTAGCGATCGAAAACTACTTATACGCCAACATATTCTCGAAAATATGGTAACCATCATCTTAACAAGCAAAGAATGTTAAAAATCGGGCACCATTTGAAAGAGTTATGGTACTTTCAAATTTTGCAAGTTTTTCGTGTACTACCCCCTTTGGCTTTGAAGGGGGTTTGTGAAATTTTTGTAGGGATCGAAAACTAATTATACGTTTACATATTTTCGAAACTATGGTAACCATCATCCTAACAAACCAAGAATCTTAAAAATCGGGCACCATTTGAAAGAAATATGATAATTTCAATTTTTGCAAATTTTTCGTGTACTAACCCCTTTGGCTTTGAAGGGGGTTTGTGAAATTTTTTTAGTGATCGAAAACTAAGTATACGCCTACATATTCTCGAAAATATGGTAACCATAATCGTAACAAGCAAAGAATCTTAAAAATCGGGCACCATTTGAAAGAGTTATGGTAGTTTCAAATTTTGCAAGTTTTTCGTGTACTAACCCCTTTGGATTTGAAGGGGGTTTGTGAAATTTTTTTAGCGATCGAAAACTACTTATACGCCAACATATTCTAAAAAATATGGTAACCATCATCTTAACAAGCAAAGAATCTTAAAAATCGGGCACCATTTGAAATAGTTATGGTACTTTCAAATTTTGCAAGTTTTTCGTGTACTACCCCCTTTGGCTTTGAAGGGGGTTTGTGAAATTTTGTAGGGATCGAAAACTAATTATACGCTTATATATTATCGAAACTATGGTAACCATCATCCTAAAAAGCCAAGAATCTTAAAAATCGGGCACCATTTGAAAGAATTATGGTACTTTCAAATTTTACAAATTTTTCGTGTACTAACCCCTTTGGATTTGAAGGGGGTTTGTGAAAATTTTTTAGCGATCGAAAACTACTTATACGCCAACATATTCTCGAAAATATGGTAACCATCATCTTAACAAGCAAAGAATCTTAAAAATCGGGCACCATTTGAAAGAGTTATGGTACTTTCAAATTTTGCAAGTTTTTCGTGTACTACCCCCTTTGGCTTTGAAGGGGGTTTGTGAAATTTTTGTAGGGATCGAAAACTAATTATACGCTTACATATTCTCGAAACTATGGTAACCATCATCCTAACAAGCCAAGAATCTTAAAAATCGGGCACCATTTGAAAGAAATATGATAATTTCAAATTTTGCAAATTTTTCGTGTACTAACCCCTTTGGCTTTGAAGGGGGTTTGTGAAATTTTTTTAGCGATCGAAAACTACTTATACGCCAACATATTCTCGAAAATATTGTAACCATCATCTTAACAAGCAAAGAATCTTAAAAATCGGGCACCATTTGAAAGAGTTATGGTAGTTTCAAATTTTGCAAGTTTTTCGTGTACTACCCCCTTTGGCTTTGAAGGGGGTTTGTGAAATTTTTGTAGGGATCGAAAACTAATTATACGCTTACATATTATCGAAACTATGGTAACCATCATCCTAACAAGCCAAGAATCTTAAAAATCGGGAACTATTTGAAAGAATTATGGTACTTTCAAATTTTGCAAATTTTTCGTGTACTAACCCCTTTGGATTTGAAGGGGGTTTGTGAAATTTTTTTAGCGATCGAAAACTACTTATACGCCAACATATTCTCGAAAATATGGTAACCATCATCTTAACAAGCAAAGAATCTTAAAAATCGGGCACCATTTGAAAGAATTATGGTACTTTCAAATTTTGCAAATTTTTCGTGTACTAACCCCTTTGGATTTGAAGGGGGTTTTTGAAATTTTTTTAGCGATAGAAAACTACTTATACGCCATAATATTCTCGAAAATATGGTAACCATCATCTTAACAAGCAAAGAATGTTAAAAATCGGGCACCATTTGAAAGAGTTATAGTACTTTCAAATTTTGCAAGTTTTTCGTGTACTAACCCCTTTGGATTTGAAGGGGGTTTGTGAAATTTTTTTAGCGATCGAAAACTACTTATACGCCAACATATTCTCGAAAATATGGTAACCATCATCTTAACAAGCAAAGAATGTTAAAAATCGGGCACCATTTGAAAGAGTTATGGTACTTTCAAATTTTGCAAGTTTTTCGTGTACTACCCCCTTTGGCTTTGAAGGGGGTTTGTGAAATTTTTGTAGGGATCGAAAACTAATTATACGTTTACATATTTTCGAAACTATGGTAACCATCATCCTAACAAACCAAGAATCTTAAAAATCGGGCACCATTTGAAAGAAATATGATAATTTCAATTTTTGCAAATTTTTCGTGTACTAACCCCTTTGGCTTTGAAGGGGGTTTGTGAAATTTTTTTAGTGATCGAAAACTAAGTATACGCCTACATATTCTCGAAAATATGGTAACCATAATCGTAACAAGCAAAGAATCTTAAAAATCGGGCACCATTTGAAAGAGTTATGGTAGTTTCAAATTTTGCAAGTTTTTCGTGTACTAACCCCTTTGGATTTGAAGGGGGTTTGTGAAATTTTTTTAGCGATCGAAAACTACTTATACGCCAACATATTCTAAAAAATATGGTAACCATCATCTTAACAAGCAAAGAATCTTAAAAATCGGGCACCATTTGAAATAGTTATGGTACTTTCAAATTTTGCAAGTTTTTCGTGTACTACCCCCTTTGGCTTTGAAGGGGGTTTGTGAAATTTTGTAGGGATCGAAAACTAATTATACGCTTATATATTATCGAAACTATGGTAACCATCATCCTAAAAAGCCAAGAATCTTAAAAATCGGGCACCATTTGAAAGAATTATGGTACTTTCAAATTTTACAAATTTTTCGTGTACTAACCCCTTTGGATTTGAAGGGGGTTTGTGAAATTTTTTTAGCGATCGAAAACTACTTATACGCCAACATATTCTCGAAAATATGGTAACCATCATCTTAACAAGCAAAGAATCTTAAAAATCGGGCACCATTTGAAAGAGTTATGGTACTTTCAAATTTTGCAAGTTTTTCGTGTACTACCCCCTTTGGCTTTGAAGGGGGTTTGTGAAATTTTTGTAGGGATCGAAAACTAATTATACGCTTACATATTCTCGAAACTATGGTAACCATCATCCTAACAAGCCAAGAATCTTAAAAATCGGGCACCATTTGAAAGAAATATGATAATTTCAAATTTTGCAAATTTTTCGTGTACTAACCCCTTTGGCTTTGAAGGGGGTTTGTGAAATTTTTTTAGCGATCGAAAACTACTTATACGCCAACATATTCTCGAAAATATTGTAACCATCATCTTAACAAGCAAAGAATCTTAAAAATCGGGCACCATTTGAAAGAGTTATGGTAGTTTCAAATTTTGCAAGTTTTTCGTGTACTACCCCCTTTGGCTTTGAAGGGGGTTTGTGAAATTTTTGTAGGGATCGAAAACTAATTATACGCTTACATATTATCGAAACTATGGTAACCATCATCCTAACAAGCCAAGAATATTAAAAATCGGGAACTATTTGAAAGAATTATGGTACTTTCAAATTTTGCAAATTTTTCGTGTACTAACCCCTTTGGATTTGAAGGGGGTTTGTAAAATTTTTTTAGCGATCGAAAACTACTTATACGCCAACATATTCTCGAAAATATGGTAACCATCATCTTAACAAGCAAAGAATCTTAAAAATCGGGCACCATTTGAAAGAATTATGGTACTTTCAAATTTTGCAAATTTTTCGTGTACTAACCCCTTTGGATTTGAAGGGGGTTTTTGAAATTTTTTTAGCGATAGAAAACTACTTATACGCCATAATATTCTCGAAAATATGGTAACCATCATCTTAACAAGCAAAGAATGTTAAAAATCGGGCACCATTTGAAAGAGTTATAGTACTTTCAAATTTTGCAAGTTTTTCGTGTACTTACCCCTTTGGCTTTGAAGGGGGTTTGTGAAATTTTTGTAGGGATCGAAAACTAATTATACGCTTACATATTCTCGAAACTATGGTAACCATCATCCCAACAAGACAAGAATCTTAAAAATCGGGCACCATTTGAAAGAAATATGATAATTTCAAATTTTGCAAATTTTTCGTGTACTAACCCCTTTGGCTTTGAAGGGGGTTTGTGAAATTTTTTTAGCGATCGAAAACTAAGTATACGCCTACGTATTCTCGAAAATATGGTAACCATCATCCTAACAAGCAAAGAATCTTAAAAATCGGGCACCATTTGAAAGAGTTATGGTAGTTTCAAATTTTGCAAGTTTTTCGTGTACTAACCCCTTTGGATTTGAAGGGGGTTTGTGAAATTTTTTTAGCGATCGAAAACTACTTATACGCCAACATATTCTCAAAAATATTATAACCATCATCTTAACAAGCAAAGAATCTTAAAAATCGGCCACCATTAGAAAGAGTTATGGTACTTTCAAATTTTGCATGTTTTTCGTGTACTACCCCCTTTGGCTTTGAAGGGGGTTTGTGAAATTTTTGTAGGGATCGAAAACTAATCAGACGCTTACATATTATCAAAACTATGGTAACCATCATCCTAACAAGCCAAGAATCTTAAAAATCGGGCACCATTTGAAAGAGTTATAGTACTTTCAAATTTTGCAAGTTTTTCGTGTACTAACCCCTTTGGATTTGAAGGGGGTTTGTGAAATTTTTTTAGCGATCGAAAACTACTTATACGCCAACATATTCTCGAAAATATGGTAACCATCATCTTAACAAGCAAAGAATGTTAAAAATCGGGCACCATTTGAAAGAGTTATGGTACTTTCAAATTTTGCAAGTTTTTCGTGTACTACCCCCTTTGGCTTTGAAGGGGGTTTGTGAAATTTTTGTAGGGATCGAAAACTAATTATACGTTTACATATTTTCGAAACTATGGTAACCATCATCCTAACAAGCCAAGAATCTTAAAAATCGGGCACCATTTGAAAGAAATATGATAATTTCAATTTTTGCAAATTTTTCGTGTACTAACCCCTTTGGCTTTGAAGGGGGTTTATGAAATTTTTTTAGAGATCGAAAACTAAGTATACGCCTACATATTCTCGAAAATATGGTAACCATAATCCTAACAAGCAAAGAATCTTAAAAATCGGGCACCATTTGAAAGAGTTATGGTAGTTTCAAATTTTGCAAGTTTTTCGTGTACTAACCCCTTTGGATTTGAAGGGGGTTTGTGAAATTTTTTTAGCGATCGAAAACTACTTATACGCCAACATATTCTAAAAAATATGGTAACCATCATCTTAACAAGCAAAGAATCTTAAAAATCGGGCACCATTTGAAATAGTTATGGTACTTTCAAATTTTGCAAGTTTTTCGTGTACTACCCCCTTTGGCTTTGAAGGGGGTTTGTGAAATTTTGTAGGGATCGAAAACTAATTATACGCTTATATATTATCGAAACTATGGTAACCATCATCCTAAAAAGCCAAGAATCTTAAAAATCGGGCACCATTTGAAAGAATTATGGTACTTTCAAATTTTACAAATTTTTCGTGTACTAACCCCTTTGGATTTGAAGGGGGTTTGTGAAATTTTTTTAGCGATCGAAAACTACTTATACGCCAACATATTCTCGAAAATATGGTAACCATCATCTTAACAAGCAAAGAATCTTAAAAATCGGGCACCATTTGAAAGAGTTATGGTAGTTTCAAATTTTGCAAGTTTTTCGTGTACTACCCCCTTTGGCTTTGAAGGGGGTTTGTGAAATTTTTGTAGGGATCGAAAACTAATTATACGCTTACATATTCTCGAAACTATGGTAACCATCATCCTAACAAGCCAAGAATCTTAAAAATCGGGCACCATTTGAAAGAAATATGATAATTTCAAATTTTGCAAATTTTTCGTGTACTAACCCCTTTGGCATTGAAGGGGGTTTGTGAAATTTTTTTAGTGATCGAAAACTAAGTATACGCCTACGTATTCTCGAAAATATGGTAACCATCATCCTAACAAGCAAAGAATCTTAAAAATCGGGCACCATTTGAAAGAGTTATGGTAGTTTCAAATTTTGCAAGTTTTTCGTGTACTACCCCCTTTGGCTTTGAAGGGGGTTTGTGAAATTTTTGTAGGGATCGAAAACTAATTATACGCTTACATATTATCGAAACTATGGTAACCATCATCCTAACAAGCCAAGAATCTTAAAAATCGGGCACCATTTGAAAGAGTTATGGTATTTTCAAATTTTGCAAATTTTTCGTGTACTAACCCCTTTGGATTTAAAGGGGGTTTGTGAAATTTTTTTAGCGATCGAAAACTACTTATACGCCAACATATTCTCGAAAATATTGTAACCATCATCTTAACAAGCAAAGAATCTTAAAAATCGGGCACCATTTGAAAGAGTTATGTTACTTTCAAATTTTGCAAGTTTTTCGTGTACTACCCCCTTTGGCTTTGAAGGGGGTTTGTGAAATTTTTGTAGGGATCGAAAACTAATTATACGCTTACATATTCTCGAAACTATGGTAACCATCATCTTAACAAGCCAAGAATCTTAAAAATCGGGCACCATTTGAAAGAGTTATGGTATTTTCAAATTTTGCAAATTTTTCGTGTACTAACCCCTTTGGATTTGAAGGGGGTTTGTGAAATTTTTTTAGCGATCGAAAACTACTTATACGCCAACATATTCTCGAAAATATGGTAACCATCATCTTAACAAGCAAAGAATCTTAAAAATCGGGCACCATTTGAAAGAGTTATGGTAGTTTCAAATTTTGCAAGTTTTTCGTGTACTACCTCCTTTGGCTTTGAAGGGGGTTTGTGAAATTTTTGTAGGGATCGAAAACTAATTATACGCTTACATATTATCGAAACTATGGTAACCATCATCCTAACAAGCCAAGAATCTTAAAAATCGGGCACCATTTGAAAGAGTTATGGTATTTTCAAATTTTGCAAATTTTTCGTGTACTAACCCCTTTGGATTTGAAGGGGGTTTGTGAAATTTTTTTAGCGATCGAAAACTACTTATACGCCAACATATTCTCGAAAATATTGTAACCATCATCTTAACAAGCAAAGAATCTTAAAAATCGGGCACCATTTGAAAGAGTTATGTTACTTTCAAATTTTGCAAGTTTTTCGTGTACTACCCCCTTTGGCTTTGAAGGGGGTTTGTGAAATTTTTGTAGGGATCGAAAACTAATTATACGCTTACATATTCTCGAAACTATGGTAACCATCATCTTAACAAGCCAAGAATCTTAAAAATCGGGCACCATTTGAAAGAGTTATGGTATTTTCAAATTTTGCAAATTTTTCGTGTACTAACCCCTTTGGATTTGAAGGGGGTTTGTGAAATTTTTTTAGCGATCGAAAACTACTTATACGCCAACATATTCTCGAAAATATGGTAACCATCATCTTAACAAGCAAAGAATCTTAAAAATCGGGCACCATTTGAAAGAGTTATGGTAGTTTCAAATTTTGCAAGTTTTTCGTGTACTACCTCCTTTGGCTTTGAAGGGGGTTTGTGAAATTTTTGTAGGGATCGAAAACTAATTATACGCTTACATATTATCGAAACTATGGTAACCATCATCCTAACAAGCCAAGAATCTTAAAAATCGGGCACCATTTGAAAGAGTTATGGTATTTTCAAATTTTGCAAATTTTTCGTGTACTAACCCCTTTGGATTTGAAGGGGGTTTGTTAAATTTTTTTAGCGATCGAAAACTACTTATACGCCAACATATTCTAAAAAATATGGTAACCATCATCTTAACAAGAAAAGAATCTTAATAATCGGGCACCATTTGAAATAGTTATGGTACTTTCAAATTTTGCAAGTTTTTCGTGTACTACCCCCTTTGGCTTTGAAGGGGGTTTGTGAAACTTTTGTAGGGATCGAAAACTAATTATACGCTTACATATTATCGAAACTATGGTAACCATCATCCTAACAAGCCAAGAATCTTAAAAATCGGGAACTATTGCAAAGAATTATGGTACTTTCAAATTTTGCAAATTTTTCGTGTACTAACCCCTTTGGATTTGAAGGGGGTTTGTGAAATTTTTTTAGCGATCGAAAACTACTTATACGCCAACATATTCTCGAAAATATGGTAACCATCATCTTAACAAGCAAAGAATCTTAAAAATCGGGCACCATTTGAAAGAGTTATGGTAGTTTCAAATTTTGCAAGTTTTTCGTGTACTACCCCCTTTGGCTTTGAAGGGGGTTTGTGAAATTTTTGTAGGGATCGAAAACTAATTATACGCTTACATATTATCGAAACTATGGTAACCATCATCCTAACAAGCCAAGAATCTTAAAAATCGGGCACCATTTGAAAGAGTTATGGTATTTTCAAATTTTGCAAATTTTTCGTGTACTAACCCCTTTGGATTTGAAGGGGGTTTGTGAAATTTTTTTAGCGATCGAAAACTACTTATACGCCAACATATTCTCGAAAATATGGTAACCATCATCTTAACAAGCAAAGAATCTTAAAAATCGGGCACCATTTGAAAGAGTTATGGTAGTTTCAAATTTTGCAAGTTTTTCGTGTACTACCCCCTTTGGCTTTGAAGGGGGTTTGTGAAATTTTTGTAGGGATCGAAAACTAATTATACGCTTACATATTATCGAAACTATGGTAACCATCATCCTAACAAGCAAAGAATCTTAAAAATCGGGCACCATTTGAAAGAGTTATGGTATTTTCAAATTTTGCAAATTTTTCGTGTACTAACCCCTTTGGATTTGAAGGGGGTTTGTGAAATTTTTTTAGCGATCGAAAACTACTTATACGCCAACATATTCTCGAAAATATGGTAACCATCATCTTAACAAGCAAAGAATGTTAAAAATCGGGCACCATTTGAAAGACTTATGGTACTTTCAAATTTTGCAAGTTTTTCGTGTACATACCCCTTTGGCTTTGAAGGGGGTTTGTGAAATTTTTGTAGGGATCGAAAACTAATTATACGCTTACATATTCTCGAAACTATGGTAACCATCATCCTAACAAGACAAGAATCTTAAAAATCGGGCACCATTTGAAAGAAATATGATAATTTCAAATTTTGCAAATTTTTCGTGTACTAACCCCTTTGGCTTTGAAGGGGGTTTGTGAAATTTTTTTAGCGATCGAAAACTAAGTATACGCCTACGTATTCTCGAAAATATGGTAACCATCATCCTAATAAGCAAAGATTCTTAAAAATCGGGCACCATTTGAAAGAGTTATGGTAGTTTCAAATTTTGCAAGTTTTTCGTGTACTAACCCCTTTGGATTTGAAGGGGGTTTGTGAAATTTTTTTAGCGATCGAAAACTACTTATACGCCAACATATTCTCAAAAATATTATAACCATCATCTTAACAAGCAAAGAATCTTAAAAATCGGCCACCATTAGAAAGAGTTATGGTACTTTCAAATTTTGCATGTTTTTCGTGTACTACCCCCTTTGGCTTTGAAGGGCCGGGGTTTGTGAAATTTTTGTAGGGATCGAAAACTAATCAGACGCTTACATATTATCAAAACTATGGTAACCATCATCCTAACAAGCCAAGAATCTTAAAAATCGGGCACCATTTGAAAGAGTTATGGTACTTTCAAATTTTGCAAGTTTTTCGTGTACTAACCCCTTTGGATTTGAAGGGGGTTTGTGAAATTTTTTTAGCGATCGAAAACTACTTATACGCCAACATATTCTCGAAAATATGGTAACCATCATCTTAACAAGCAAAGAATCTTAAAAATCGGCCACCATTTGAAAGAGTTATGGTAGTTTCAAATTTTGCAAGTTTTTCGTGTACTACCCCCTTTGGCTTTGAAGGGGGTTTGTGAAATTTTTGTACGGATCGAAAACTAATTATACGCTTACATATTATCGAAACTATGGTAACCATCATCCTAACAAGCCAAGAATCTTAAAAATCGGGCACCATTTGAAAGAGTTATGGTATTTTCAAATTTTGCAAATTTTTCGTGTACTAACCCCTTTGGATTTGAAGGGGGATTGTGAAATTTTTTTGGCGATCGAAAACTACTTATACGCCAACATATTCTCGAAAATATGGTAACCATCATCTTAACAAGCAAAGAATCTTAAAAATCGGGCACCATTTGAAAGAGTTATGGTAGTTTCAAATTTTGCAAGTTTTTCGTGTACTACCCCCTTTGGCTTTGAAGGGGGTTTGTGAAATTTTTGTAGGGATCGAAAACTAATTATACGCTTACATATTATCGAAACTATGGTAACCATCATCCTAACAAGCCAAGAATCTTAAAAATCGGGCACCATTTGAAAGAGTTATGGTATTTTCAAATTTTGCAAATTTTTCGTGTACTAACCCCTTTGGATTTGAAGGGGGTTTGTGAAATTTTTTTAGCGATCAAAAACTACTTATACGCCAACATATTCTCGAAAATATGGTAACCATCATCTTAACAAGCAAAGAATGTTAAAAATCGGGCACCATTTGAAAGACTTATGGTACTTTCAAATTTTGCAAGTTTTTCGTGTACTTACCCCTTTGGCTTTGAAGGGGGTTTGTGAAATTTTTGTAGGGATCGAAAACTAATTACACGCTTACATATTCTCGAAACTATGGTAACCATCATCCTAACAAGACAAGAATCTTAAAAATCGGGCACCATTTGAAAGAAATATGATAATTTCAAATTTTGCAAATTTTTCGTGTACTAACCCCTTTGGCTTTGAAGGGGGTTTGTGAAATTTTTTTAGCGATCGAAAACTAAGTATACGCCTACGTATTCTCGAAAATATGGTAACCATCATCCTAACAAGCAAAGAATCTTAAAAATCGGGCACCATTTGAAAGAGTTATGGTAGTTTCAAATTTTGCAAGTTTTTCGTGTACTAACCCCTTTGGATTTGAAGGGGGTTTGTGAAATTTTTTTAGCGATCGAAAACTACTTATACGCCAACATATTCTCAAAAATATTATAACCATCATCTTAACAAGCAAAGAATCTTAAAAATCGGCCACCATTAGAAAGAGTTATGGTACTTTCAAATTTTGCATGTTTTTCGTGTACTACCCCCTTTGGCTTTGAAGGGGGTTTGTGAAATTTTTGTAGGGATCGAAAACTAATCAGACGCTTACATATTATCAAAACTATGGTAACCATCATCCTAACAAGCCAAGAATCTTAAAAATCGGGCACCATTTGAAAGAGTTATGGTACTTTCAAATTTTGCAAGTTTTTCGTGTACTAACCCCTTTGGATTTGAAGGGGGTTTGTGAAATTTTTTTAGCGATCGAAAACTACTTATACGCCAACATATTCTCGAAAATATGGTAACCATCATCTTAACAAGCAAAGAATCTTAAAAATCGGCCACCATTTGAAAGAGTTATGGTAGTTTCAAATTTTGCAAGTTTTTCGTGTACTACCCCCTTTGGCTTTGAAGGGGGTTTGCGAAATTTTTGTACGGATCGAAAACTAATTATACGCTTACATATTATCGAAACTATGGTAACCATCATCCTAACAAGCCAAGAATCTTAAAAATCGGGCACCATTTGAAAGAGTTATGGTATTTTCAAATTTTGCAAATTTTTCGTGTACTAACCCCTTTGGATTTGAAGGGGGATTGTGAAATTTTTTTAGCGATCGAAAACTACTTATACGCCAACATATTCTCGAAAATATGGTAACCATCATCTTAACAAGCAAAGAATCTTAAAAATCGGGCACCATTTGAAAGAGTTATGGTAGTTTCAAATTTTGCAAGTTTTTCGTGTACTACCCCCTTTGGCTTTGAAGGGGGTTTGTGAAATTTTTGTAGGGATCGAAAACTAATTATACGCTTACATATTATCGAAACTATGGTAACCATCATCCTAACAAGCCAAGAATCTTAAAAATCGGGCACCATTTGAAAGAGTTATGGTATTTTCAAATTTTGCAAATTTTTCGTGTACTAACCCCTTTGGATTTGAAGGGGGTTTGTGAAATTTTTTTAGCGATCGAAAACTACTTATACGCCAACATATTCTCGAAAATATGGTAACCATCATCTTAACAAGCAAAGAATGTTAAAAATCGGGCACCATTTGAAAGACTTATGGTACTTTCAAATTTTGCAAGTTTTTCGTGTACTTACCCCTTTGGCTTTGAAGGGGGTTTGTGAAATTTTTGTAGGGATCGAAAACTAATTACACGCTTACATATTCTCGAAACTATGGTAACCATCATCCTAACAAGACAAGAATCTTAAAAATCGGGCACCATTTGAAAGAAATATGATAATTTCAAATTCTGCGAATTTTTCGTGTACTAACCCCTTTGGCTTTGAAGGGGGTTTGTGAAATTTTTTTAGCGATCGAAAACTAAGTATACGCCTACGTATTCTCGAAAATATGGTAACCATCATCCTAACAAGCAAAGAATCTTAAAAATCGGGCACCATTTGAAAGAGTTATGGTAGTTTCAAATTTTGCAAGTTTTTCGTGTACTAACCCCTTTGGATTTGAAGGGGGTTTGTGAAATTTTTTTAGCGATCGAAAACTACTTATACGCCAACATATTCTCAAAAATATTATAACCATCATCTTAACAAGCAAAGAATCTTAAAAATCGGCCACCATTAGAAAGAGTTATGGTACTTTCAAATTTTGCAAGTTTTTCGTGTACGGCCTTTGGCTTTGAAGGGGGTTTGTGAAATTTTTGTAGGGATCGAAAACTAATTATACGTTTACATATTCTCGAAACTATGGTAACCATCATCCTAACAAGCCAAGAATCTTAAAAATCGGGCACCATTTGAAAGAAATATGATAATTTCAATTTTTGCAAATTTTTCGTGTACTAACCCCTTTGGCTCTGAAGGGGGTTTGTGAAATTTTTTTAGTGATTGAAAACTAAGTATACGCCTACATATTCTCGAAAATATGGTAACCATCATCCTAACAAGCCAAGAATCTTAAAAATCGGGCACCATTTGAAAGAGTTATGGTAGTTTCAAATTTTGCAAATTTTTCGTGTACTAACCCCTTTGGATTTGAAGGGGGTTTGTGAAATTTTTTTAGCGATCGAAAACTACTTATACGCCAACATATTCTCAAAAATATGGTAACCATCATCTTAACAAGCAAAGAATCTTAAAAATCGGGCACCATTTGAAATAGTTATGGTACTTTCAAATTTTACAAGTTTTTCGTGTACTACCCCCTTTGGCTTTGAAGGGGGTTTGTGAAATTTTTGTAGGGATCGAAAACTAATTATACGCTTATATATTATCGAAACTATGGTAACCATCATCCTAAAAAGCCAAGAATCTTAAAAATCGGGCACCATTTGAAAGAATTATGGTACTTTCAAATTTTACAAATTTTTCGTGTACTAACCCCTTTGGATTTGAAGGGGGTTTGTGAAATTTTTTTAGCGATCGAAAACTACTTATACGCCAACATATTCTCGAAAATATGGTAACCATCATCTTAACAAGCAAAGAATCTTAAAAATCGGGCACCATTTGAAAGAGTTATGGTACTTTCAAATTTTGCAAGTTTTTCGTGTACTACCCCCTTTGGCTTTGAAGGGGGTTTGTGAAATTTTTGTAGGGATCGAAAACTAATTATACGCTTACATATTCTCGAAACTATGGTAACCATCATCCTAACAAGCCAAGAATCTTAAAAATCGGGCACCATTTGAAAGAAATATGATAATTTCAAATTTTGCAAATTTTTCGTGTACTAACCCCTTTGGCTTTGAAGGGGGTTTGTGAAATTTTTTTAGTGATCGAAAACTAAGTATACGCCTACGTATTCTCGAAAATATGGTAACCATCATCCTAACAAGCAAAGAATCTTAAAAATCGGGCACCATTTGAAAGAGTTATGGTAGTTTCAAATTTTGCAAGTTTTTCGTGTACTACCCCCTTTGGCTTTGAAGGGGGTTTGTGAAATTTTTGTAGGGATCGAAAACTAATTATACGCTTACATATTATCGAAACTATGGTAACCATCATCCTAACAAGCCAAGAATCTTAAAAATCGGGCACCATTTGAAAGAGTTATGGTATTTTCAAATTTTGCAAATTTTTCGTGTACTAACCCCTTTGGATTTGAAGGGGGTTTGTTAAATTTTTTTAGCGATCGAAAACTACTTATACGCCAACATATTCTCGAAAATATTGTAACCATCATCTTAACAAGCAAAGAATCTTAAAAATCGGGCACCATTTGAAAGAGTTATGTTACTTTCAAATTTTGCAAGTTTTTCGTGTACTACCCCCTTTGGCTTTGAAGGGGGTTTGTGAAATTTTTGTAGGGATCGAAAATTAATTATACGCTTACATATTCTCGAAACTATGGTAACCATCATCTTAACAAGCCAAGAATCTTAAAAATCGGGCACCATTTGAAAGAGTTATGGTATTTTCAAATTTTGCAAATTTTTCGTGTACTAACCCCTTTTGATTTGAAGGGGGTTTGTGAAATTTTTTTAGCGATCGAAAACTACTTATACGCCAACATATTCTCGAAAATATGGTAACCATCATCTTAACAAGCAAAGAATCTTAAAAATCGGCCACCATTTGAAAGAGTTATGGTAGTTTCAAATTTTGCAAGTTTTTCGTGTACTACCCCCTTTGGCTTTGAAGGGGGTTTGTGAAATTTTTGTAGGGATCGAAAACTAATTATACGCTTACATATTATCGAAACTATGGTAACCATCATCCTAACAAGCCAAGAATCTTAAAAATCGGGCACCATTTGAAAGAGTTATGGTATTTTCAAATTTTGCAAATTTTTCGTGTACTACCCCCTTTGGCTTTGAAGGGGGTTTGTGAAATTTTTGTAGGGATCGAAAACTAATTATACGCTTATATATTATCGAAACTATGGTAACCATCATCCTAAAAAGCCAAGAATCTTAAAAATCGGGCACCATTTGAAAGAATTATGGTACTTTCAAATTTTACAAATTTTTCGTGTACTAACCCCTTTGGATTTGAAGGGGGTTTGTGAAATTTTTTTAGCGATCGAAAACTACTTATACGCCAACATATTCTCGAAAATATGGTAACCATCATCTTAACAAGCAAAGAATCTTAAAAATCGGGCACCATTTGAAAGAGTTATGGTACTTTCAAATTTTGCAAGTTTTTCGTGTACTACCCCCTTTGGCTTTGAAGGGGGTTTGTGAAATTTTTGTAGGGATCGAAAACTAATTATACGCTTACATATTCTCGAAACTATGGTAACCATCATCCTAACAAGCCAAGAATCTTAAAAATCGGGCACCATTTGAAAGAAATATGATAATTTCAAATTTTGCAAATTTTTCGTGTACTAACCCCTTTGGCTTTGAAGGGGGTTTGTGAAATTTTTTTAGTGATCGAAAACTAAGTATACGCCTACGTATTCTCGAAAATATGGTAACCATCATCCTAACAAGCAAAGAATCTTAAAAATCAGGCACCATTTGAAAGAGTTATGGTAGTTTCAAATTTTGCAAGTTTTTCGTGTACTACCCCCTTTGGCTTTGAAGGGGGTTTGTGAAATTTTTGTAGGGATCGAAAACTAATTATACGCTTACATATTATCGAAACTATGGTAACCATCATCCTAACAAGCCAAGAATCTTAAAAATCGGGCACCATTTGAAAGAGTTATGGTATTTTCAAATTTTGCAAATTTTTCGTGTACTAACCCCTTTGGATTTGAAGGGGGTTTGTTAAATTTTTTTAGCGATCGAAAACTACTTATACGCCAACATATTCTCGAAAATATTGTAACCATCATCTTAACAAGCAAAGAATCTTAAAAATCGGGCACCATTTGAAAGAGTTATGGTACTTTCAAATTTTGCAAGTTTTTCGTGTACTACCCCCTTTGGCTTTGAAGGGGGTTTGTGAAATTTTTGTAGGGATCGAAAACTAATTATACGCTTACATATTCTCGAAACTATGGTAACCATCATCCTAACAAGCCAAGAATCTTAAAAATCGGGCACCATTTGAAAGAAATATGATAATTTCAAATTTTGCAAATTTTTCGTGTACTAACCCCTTTGGCTTTGAAGGGGGTTTGTGAAATTTTTTTAGCGATCGAAAACTAAGTATACGCCTACGTATTCTCGAAAATATGGTAACCATCATCCTAACAAGCAAAGAATCTTAAAAATCAGGCACCATTTGAAAGAGTTATGGTAGTTTCAAATTTTGCAAGTTTTTCGTGTACTACCCCCTTTGGCTTTGAAGGGGGTTTGTGAAATTTTTGTAGGGATCGAAAACTAATTATACGCTTACATATTATCGAAACTATGGTAACCATCATCCTAACAAGCCAAGAATCTTAAAAATCGGGCACCATTTGAAAGAGTTATGATATTTTCAAATTTTGCAAATTTTTCGTGTACTACCCCCTTTGGCTTTGAAGGGGGTTTGTGAAATTTTTGTAGGGATCGAAAACTAATTATACGCTTATATATTATCGAAACTATGGTAACCATCATCCTAAAAAGCCAAGAATCTTAAAAATCGGGCACCATTTGAAAGAATTATGGTACTTTCAAATTTTACAAATTTTTCGTGTACTAACCCCTTTGGATTTGAAGGGGGTTTGTGAAATTTTTTTAGCGATCGAAAACTACTTATACGCCAACATATTCTCGAAAATATGGTAACCATCATCTTAACAAGCAAAGAATCTTAAAAATCGGGCACCATTTGAAAGAGTTATGGTACTTTCAAATTTTGCAAGTTTTTCGTGTACTACCCCCTTTGGCTTTGAAGGGGGTTTGTGAAATTTTTGTAGGGATCGAAAACTAATTATACGCTTACATATTCTCGAAACTATGGTAACCATCATCCTAACAAGCCAAGAATCTTAAAAATTGGGCACCATTTGAAAGAAATATGATAATTTCAAATTTTGCAAATTTTTCGTGTACTAACCCCTTTGGCTTTGAAGGGGGTTTGTGAAATTTTTTTAGTGATCGAAAACTAAGTATACGCCTACGTATTCTCGAAAATATGGTAACCATCATCCTAACAAGCAAAGAATCTTAAAAATCGGGCACCATTTGAAAGAGTTATGGTAGTTTCAAATTTTGCAAGTTTTTCGTGTACTACCCCCTTTGGCTTTGAAGGGGGTTTGTGAAATTTTTGTAGGGATCGAAAACTAATTATACGCTTACATATTATCGAAACTATGGTAACCATCATCCTAACAAGCCAAGAATCTTAAAAATCGGGCACCATTTGAAAGAGTTATGGTATTTTCAAATTTTGCAAATTTTTCGTGTACTAACCCCTTAGGATTTGAAGGGGGTTTGTTAAATTTTTTTAGCGATCAAAAACTACTTATACGCCAACATATTCTCGAAAATATTGTAACCATCATCTTAACAAGCAAAGAATCTTAAAAATCGGGCACCATTTGAAAGAGTTATGTTACTTTCAAATTTTGCAAGTTTTTCGTGTACTACCCCCTTTGGCTTTGAAGGGGGTTTGTGAAATTTTTGTAGGGATCGAAAACTAATTATACGCTTACATATTCTCGAAACTATGGTAACCATCATCTTAACAAGCAAAGAATCTTAAAAATCGGCCACCATTTGAAAGAGTTATGGTAGTTTCAAATTTTGCAAGTTTTTCGTGTACTACCCCCTTTGGCTTTGAAGGGGGTTTGTGAAATTTTTGTAGGGATCGAAAACTAATTATACGCTTACATATTATCGAAACTATGGTAACCATCATCCTAACAAGCCAAGAATCTTAAAAATCGGGCACCATTTGAAAGAGTTATGGTATTTTCAAATTTTGCAAATTTTTCGTGTACTACCCCCTTTGGCTTTGAAGGGGGTTTGTGAAATTTTTGTAGGGATCGAAAACTAATTATACGCTTACATATTAT
This sequence comes from Urtica dioica subsp. dioica, assembly GCF_054948205.1. Taxonomy (NCBI): domain Eukaryota; kingdom Viridiplantae; phylum Streptophyta; class Magnoliopsida; order Rosales; family Urticaceae; genus Urtica; species Urtica dioica. Next base: position 50,712,395 of record NC_142758.1, read on the forward strand.
CGAAACTATGGTAACCATCATCCGAACAAGCCAAGAATCTTAAAAATCGGGAACTATTTGAAAGAATTATGGTACTTTCAAATTTTGCAAATTTTTCGTGTACTAACCCCTTTGGATTTGAAGGGGGTTTTTGAAATTTTTTTAGCGATAGAAAACTACTTATACGCCAACATATTCTCGAAAATATGGTAACCATCATCCTAACAAGCCAAGAATCTTAAAAATCGGGCACCATTTGAAAGAATTATGGTACTTTCAAATTTTACAAATTTTTCGTGTACTAACCCCTTTGGATTTGAAGGGGGTTTGTGAAATTTTTTTAGCGATCGAAAACTACTTATACGCCAACATATTCTCGAAAATATGGTAACCATCATCTTAACAAGCAAAGAATGTTAAAAATCGGGCACCATTTGAAAGAGTTATGGTACTTTCAAATTTTGCAAGTTTTTCGTGTACTACCCCCTTTGGCTTTGAAGGGGGTTTGTGAAATTTTTGTAGGGATCGAAAACTAATTATACGGTTACATATTCTCGAAACTATGGTAACCATCATCCTAACAAGCAAAGAATCTTAAAAATCGGGCACCATTTGAAAGAAATATGATAATTTCAAATTTTGCAAATTTTTCGTGTACCCCTTTGGCTTTGAAGGGGGTTTGTGAAATTTTTTTAGTGATCGAAAACTAAGTATATGCCCTCATATTCTCGAAAATATGGTAACCATCATCCTAACAAGCAAAGAATCTTAAAAATCGGGCACCATTTGAAAGAGTTATGGTAGTTTCAAATTTTGCAAGTTTTTCGTGTACTACCCCCTTTGGCTTTGAAGGGGGTTTGTGAAACTTTTGTAGGGATCGAAAACTAATTATACGCTTATATATTATCGAAACTATGGTAACCATCATCCTAACAAGCCAAGAATCTTAAAAATCGGGAACTATTGCAAAGAATTATGGTACTTTCAAATTTTGCAAATTTTTCGTGTACTAACCCCTTTGGATTTGAAGGGGGTTTGTGAAATTTTTTTAGCGATCGAAAACTACTTATACGCCAACATATTCTCGAAAATATGGTAACCATCATCTTAACAAGCAAAGAATCTTAAAAATCGGCCACCATTTGAAAGAGTTATGGTACTTTCAAATTTTGCAAGTTTTTCGTGTACTACCCCCTTTGGCTTTGAAGGGGGTTTGTGAAATTTTTGTAGGGATCGAAAACTAATTATACGCTTACATATTCTCGAAACTATGGTAACCATCATCTTAACAAGCAAAGAATCTTAAAAATCGGCCACCATTTGAAAGAGTTATGGTAGTTTCAAATTTTGCAAGTTTTTCGTGTACTACCCCCTTTGGCTTTGAAGGGGGTTTGTTAAATTTTTGTAGGGATCGAAAACTAATTATACGCTTACATATTATCGAAACTATGGTAACCATCATCCTAACAAGCCAAGAATCTTAAAAATCGGGCACCATTTGAAAGAGTTATGGTATTTTCAAATTTTGCAAATTTTTCGTGTACTACCCCCTTTGGCTTTGAAGGGGGTTTGTGAAATTTTTGTAGGGATCGAAAACTAATTATACGCTTACATATTATCGAAACTATGGTAACCATCATCCGAACAAGCCAAGAATCTTAAAAATCGGGAACTATTTGAAAGAATTATGGTACTTTCAAATTTTGCAAATTTTTCGTGTACTAACCCCTTTGGATTTGAAGGGGGTTTTTGAAATTTTTTTAGCGATAGAAAACTACTTATACGCCAACATATTCTCGAAAATATGGTAACCATCATCCTAACAAGCCAAGAATCTTAAAAATCGGGCACCATTTGAAAGAATTATGGTACTTTCAAATTTTACAAATTTTTCGTGTACGTCCCTTTGGATTTGAAGGGGGTTTGTGAAATTTTTTTAGCGATCGAAAACTACTTATACGCCAACATATTCTCGAAAATATGGTAACCATCATCTTAACAAGCAAAGAATGTTAAAAATCGGGCACCATTTGAAAGAGTTATGGTACTTTCAAATTTTGCAAGTTTTTCGTGTACTACCCCCTTTGGCTTTGAAGGGGGTTTGTGAAATTTTTGTAGGGATCGAAAACTAATTATACGGTTACATATTCTCGAAACTATGGTAACCATCATCCTAACAAGCTAAGAATCTTAAAAATCGGGCACCATTTGAAAGAAATATGATAATTTCAAATTTTGCAAATTTTTCGTGTACCCCTTTGGCTTTGAAGGGGGTTTGTGAAATTTTTTTAGTGATCGAAAACTAAGTATATGCCCTCATATTCTCGAAAATATGGTAACCATCATCCTAACAAGCAAAGAATCTTAAAAATCGGGCACCATTTGAAAGAGTTATGGTAGTTTCAAATTTTGCAAGTTTTTCGTGTACTACCCCCTTTGGCTTTGAAGGGGGTTTGTGAAACTTTTGTAGGGATCGAAAACTAATTATACGCTTATATATTATCGAAACTATGGTAACCATCATCCTAACAAGCCAAGAATCTTAAAAATCGGGAACTATTGCAAAGAATTATGGTACTTTCAAATTTTGCAAATTTTTCGTGTACTAACCCCTTTGGATTTGAAGGGGGTTTGTGAAATTTTTTTAGCGATCGAAAACTACTTATACGCCAACATATTCTCGAAAATATGGTAACCATCATCTTAACAAGCAAAGAATCTTAAAAATCGGCCACCATTTGAAAGAGTTATGGTACTTTCAAATTTTGCAAGTTTTTCGTGTACTACCCCCTTTGGCTTTGAAGGGGGTTTGTGAAATTTTTGTAGGGATCGAAAACTAATTATACGCTTACATATTCTCGAAACTATGGTAACCATCATCTTAACAAGCAAAGAATCTTAAAAATCGGCCACCATTTGAAAGAGTTATGGTAGTTTCAAATTTTGCAAGTTTTTCGTGTACTACCCCCTTTGGCTTTGAAGGGGGTTTGTGAAATTTTTGTAGGGATCGAAAACTAATTATACGCTTACATATTATCGAAACTATGGTAACCATCATCCTAACAAGCCAAGAATCTTAAAAATCGGGCACCATTTGAAAGAGTTATGGTATTTTCAAATTTTGCAAATTTTTCGTGTACTACCCCCTTTGGCTTTGAAGGGGGTTTGTGAAATTTTTGTAGGGATCGAAAACTAATTATACGCTTACATATTATCGAAACTATGGTAACCATCATCCGAACAAGCCAAGAATCTTAAAAATCGGGAACTATTTGAAAGAATTATGGTACTTTCAAATTTTGCAAATTTTTCGTGTACTAACCCCTTTGGATTTGAAGGGGGTTTTTGAAATTTTTTTAGCGATAGAAAACTACTTATACGCCAACATATTCTCGAAAATATGGTAACCATCATCCTAACAAGCCAAGAATCTTAAAAATCGGGCACCATTTGAAAGAATTATGGTACTTTCAAATTTTACAAATTTTTCGTGTACTAACCCCTTTGGATTTGAAGGGGGTTTGTGAAATTTTTTTAGCGATCGAAAACTACTTATACGCCAACATATTCTCGAAAATATGGTAACCATCATCTTAACAAGCAAAGAATGTTAAAAATCGGGCACCATTTGAAAGAGTTATGGTACTTTCAAATTTTGCAAGTTTTTCGTGTACTACCCCCTTTGGCTTTGAAGGGGGTTTGTGAAATTTTTGTAGGGATCGAAAACTAATTATACGGTTACATATTCTCGAAACTATGGTAACCATCATCCTAACAAGCTAAGAATCTTAAAAATCGGGCACCATTTGAAAGAAATATGATAATTTCAAATTTTGCAAATTTTTCGTGTACCCCTTTGGCTTTGAAGGGGGTTTGTGAAATTTTTTTAGTGATCGAAAACTAAGTATATGCCCTCATATTCTCGAAAATATGGTAACCATCATCCTAACAAGCAAAGAATCTTAAAAATCGGGCACCATTTGAAAGAGTTATGGTAGTTTCAAATTTTGCAAGTTTTTCGTGTACTACCCCCTTTGGCTTTGAAGGGGGTTTGTGAAACTTTTGTAGGGATCGAAAACTAATTATACGCTTATATATTATCGAAACTATGGTAACCATCATCCTAACAAGCCAAGAATCTTAAAAATCGGGAACTATTGCAAAGAATTATGGTACTTTCAAATTTTGCAAATTTTTCGTGTACTAACCCCTTTGGATTTGAAGGGGGTTTGTGAAATTTTTTTAGCGATCGAAAACTACTTATACGCCAACATATTCTCGAAAATATGGTAACCATCATCTTAACAAGCAAAGAATCTTAAAAATCGGCCACCATTTGAAAGAGTTATGGTACTTTCAAATTTTGCAAGTTTTTCGTGTACTACCCCCTTTGGCTTTGAAGGGGGTTTGTGAAATTTTTGTAGGGATCGAAAACTAATTATACGCTTACATATTCTCGAAACTATGGTAACCATCATCTTAACAAGCAAAGAATCTTAAAAATCGGCCACCATTTGAAAGAGTTATGGTAGTTTCAAATTTTGCAAGTTTTTCGTGTACTACCCCCTTTGGCTTTGAAGGGGGTTTGTGAAATTTTTGTAGGGATCGAAAACTAATTATACGCTTACATATTATCGAAACTATGGTAACCATCATTCTAACAAGCCAAGAATCTTAAAAATCGGGCACCATTTGAAAGAGTTATGGTATTTTCAAATTTTGCAAATTTTTCGTGTACTACCCCCTTTGGCTTTGAAGGGGGTTTGTGAAATTTTTGTAGGGATCGAAAACTAATTATACGCTTACATATTATCGAAACTATGGTAACCATCATCCGAACAAGCCAAGAATCTTAAAAATCGGGAACTATTTGAAAGAATTATGGTACTTTCAAATTTTGCAAATTTTTCGTGTACTAACCCCTTTGGATTTGAAGGGGGTTTTTGAAATTTTTTTAGCGATAGAAAACTACTTATACGCCAACATATTCTCGAAAATATGGTAACCATCATCCTAACAAGCCAAGAATCTTAAAAATCGGGCACCATTTGAAAGAATTATGGTACTTTCAAATTTTACAAATTTTTCGTGTACTAACCCCTTTGGATTTGAAGGGGGTTTGTGAAATTTTTTTAGCGATCGAAAACTACTTATACGCCAACATATTCTCGAAAATATGGTAACCATCATCTTAACAAGCAAAGAATGTTAAAAATCGGGCACCATTTGAAAGAGTTATGGTATTTTCAAATTTTGCAAGTTTTTCGTGTACTACCCCCTTTGGCTTTGAAGGGGGTTTGTGAAATTTTTGTAGGGATCGAAAACTAATTATACGGTTACATATTCTCGAAACTATGGTAACCATCATCCTAACAAGCTAAGAATCTTAAAAATCGGGCACCATTTGAAAGAAATATGATAATTTCAAATTTTGCAAATTTTTCGTGTACCCCTTTGGCTTTGAAGGGGGTTTGTGAAATTTTTTTAGTGATCGAAAACTAAGTATATGCCTACATATTCTCGAAAATATGGTAACCATCATCCTAACAAGCAAAGAATCTTAAAAATCGGGCACCATTTGAAAGAGTTATGGTAGTTTCAAATTTTGCAAGTTTTTCGTGTACTACCCCCTTTGGCTTTGAAGGGGGTTTGTGAAACTTTTGTAGGGATCGAAAACTAATTATACGCTTATATATTATCGAAACTATGGTAACCATCATCCTAACAAGCCAAGAATCTTAAAAATCGGGAACTATTGCAAAGAATTATGGTACTTTCAAATTTTGCAAATTTTTCGTGTACTAACCCCTTTGGATTTGAAGGGGGTTTGTGAAATTTTTTTAGCGATCGAAAACTACTTATACGCCAACATATTCTCGAAAATATGGTAACCATCATCTTAACAAGCAAAGAATCTTAAAAATCGGCCACCATTTGAAAGAGTTATGGTACTTTCAAATTTTGCAAGTTTTTCGTGTACTACCCCCTTTGGCTTTGAAGGGGGTTTGTGAAATTTTTGTAGGGATCGAAAACTAATTATACGCTTACATATTATCGAAACTATGGTAACCATCATCCTAAAAAGCCAAGAATCTTAAAAATCGGGCACCATTTGAAAGAGTTATGGTACTTTCAAATTTTGCAAATTTTTCGTGTACTAACCCCTTTGGATTTGAAGGGGGTTTGTGAAATTTTTTAGCGATAGAAAACTACTTATACGCCAACATATTCTCGAAAATATGGTAACCATCATCTTAACAAGCAAAGAATGTTAAAAATCGGGAACCATTTGAAAGAGTTATGGTACTTTCAAATTTTGCAAGTTTTTCGTGTACTACCCCCTTTGGCTTTGAAGGGGGTTTGTGAAATTTTTGTAGGGATCGAAAACTAATTATACGGTTACATATTCTCGAAACTATGGTAACCATCATCCTAACAAGCTAAGAATCTTAAAAATCGGGCACCATTTGAAAGAAATATGATAATTTCAAATTTTGCAAATTTTTCGTGTACTAACCCCTTTGGCTTTGAAGGGGGTTTGTGAAATTTTTTTAGTGATCGAAAACTAAGTATATGCCTACATATTCTCGAAAATATGGTAACCATCATCCTAACAAGCAAAGAATCTTAAAAATCGGGCACCATTTGAAAGAGTTATGGTAGTTTCAAATTTTGCAAGTTTTTCGTGTACTACCCCCTTTGGCTTTGAAGGGGGTTTGTGAAACTTTTGTAGGGATCGAAAACTAATTATACGCTTATATATTATCGAAACTATGGTAACCATCATCCTAACAAGCCAAGAATCTTAAAAATCGGGAACTATTGCAAAGAATTATGGTACTTTCAAATTTTGCAAATTTTTCGTGTACTAACCCCTTTGGATTTGAAGGGGGTTTGTGAAATTTTTTTAGCGATCGAAAACTACTTATACGCCAACATATTCTCGAAAATATGGTAACCATCATCTTAACAAGCAAAGAATCTTAAAAATCGGGCACCATTTGAAAGAGTTATGGTACTTTCAAATTTTGCAAGTTTTTCGTGTACACCCCCTTTGGCTTTGAAGGGGGTTTGTGAAATTTTTGTAGGGATCGAAAACTAATTATACGCTTACATATTATCGAAACTATGGTAACCATCATCCTAAAAAGCCAAGGATCTTAAAAATCGGGCACCATTTGAAAGAGTTATGGTACTTTCAAATTTTGCAAATTTTTCGTGTACTAACCCCTTTGGATTTGAAGGGGGTTTGTGAAATTTTTTAGCGATAGAAAACTACTTATACGCCAACATATTCTCGAAAATATGGTAACCATCATCTTAACAAGCAAAGAATGTTAAAAATCGGGCACCATTTGAAAGAGTTATGGTACTTTCAAATTTTGCAAGTTTTTCGTGTACTACCCCCTTTGGCTTTGAAGGGGGTTTGTGAAATTTTTGTAGGGATCGAAAACTAATTATACGGTTACATATTCTCGAAACTATGGTAACCATCATCCTAACAAGCTAAGAATCTTAAAAATCGGGCACCATTTGAAAGAAATATGATAATTTCAAATTTTGCAAATTTTTCGTGTACTAACCCCTTTGGCTTTGAAGGGGGTTTGTGAAATTTTTTTAGTGATCGAAAACTAAGTATATGCCTACATATTCTCGAAAATATGGTAACCATCATCCTAACAAGCAAAGAATCTTAAAAATCGGGCACCATTTGAAAGAGTTATGGTAGTTTCAAATTTTGCAAGTTTTTCGTGTACTACCCCCTTTGGCTTTGAAGGGGGTTTGTGAAACTTTTGTAGGGATCGAAAACTAATTATACGCTTATATATTATCGAAACTATGGTAACCATCATCCTAACAAGCCAAGAATCTTAAAAATCGGGAACTATTGCAAAGAATTATGGTACTTTCAAATTTTGCAAATTTTTCGTGTACTAACCCCTTTGGATTTGAAGGGGGTTTGTGAAATTTTTTTAGCGATCGAAAACTACTTATACGCCAACATATTCTCGAAAATATGGTAACCATCATCTTAACAAGCAAAGAATCTTAAAAATCGGGCACCATTTGAAAGAGTTATGGTACTTTCAAATTTTGCAAGTTTTTCGTGTACACCCCCTTTGGCTTTGAAGGGGGTTTGTGAAATTTTTGTAGGGATCGAAAACTAATTATACGCTTACATATTATCGAAACTATGGTAACCATCATCCTAAAAAGCCAAGAATCTTAAAAATCGGGCACCATTTGAAAGAGTTATGGTACTTTCAAATTTTGCAAATTTTTCGTGTACTAACCCCTTTGGATTTGAAGGGGGTTTGTGAAATTTTTTAGCGATAGAAAACTACTTATACGCCAACATATTCTCGAAAATATGGTAACCATCATCTTAACAAGCAAAGAATGTTAAAAATCGGGCACCATTTGAAAGAGTTATGGTACTTTCAAATTTTGCAAGTTTTTCGTGTACTACCCCCTTTGGCTTTGAAGGGGGTTTGTGAAATTTTTGTAGGGATCGAAAACTAATTATACGGTTACATATTCTCGAAACTATGGTAACCATCATCCTAACAAGCTAAGAATCTTAAAAATCGGGCACCATTTGAAAGAAATATGATAATTTCAAATTTTGCAAATTTTTCGTGTACTAACCCCTTTGGCTTTGAAGGGGGTTTGTGAAATTTTTTTAGTGATCGAAAACTAAGTATATGCCTACATATTCTCGAAAATATGGTAACCATCATCCTAACAAGCAAAGAATCTTAAAAATCGGGCACCATTTGAAAGAGTTATGGTAGTTTCAAATTTTGCAAGTTTTTCGTGTACTACCCCCTTTGGCTTTGAAGGGGGTTTGTGAAACTTTTGTAGGGATCGAAAACTAATTATACGCTTATATATTATCGAAACTATGGTAACCATCATCCTAACAAGCCAAGAATCTTAAAAATCGGGAACTATTGCAAAGAATTATGGTACTTTCAAATTTTGCAAATTTTTCGCTTACTAACCCCTTTGGATTTGAAGGGGGTTTGTGAAATTTTTTTAGCGATCGAAAACTAATTATACGCCAACATATTCTCGAAAATATGGTAACCATCATCCTAAAAAGCAAAGAATCTTAAAAATCGGGCACCATTTGAAAGAGTTATGGTACTTTCAAATTTTGCAAGTTTTTCGTGTACTAACCCCTTTGGATTTGAAGGGGGTTTGTGAAATTTTTTAGCGATAGAAAACTACTTATACGCCAACATATTCTCGAAAATATGGTAACCATCATCTTAACAAGCAAAGAATGTTAAAAATCGGGCACCATTTGAAAGAGTTATGGTACTTTCAAATTTTGCAAGTTTTTCGTGTACTACCCCCTTTGGCTTTGAAGGGGGTTTGTGAAATTTTTGTAGGGATCGAAAACTAATTATACGGTTACATATTCTCGAAACTATGGTAACCATCATCCTAACAAGCTAAGAATCTTAAAAATCGGGCACCATTTGAAAGAAATATGATAATTTCAAATTTTGCAAATTTTTCGTGTACTAACCCCTTTGGCTTTGAAGGGGGTTTGTGAAATTTTTTTAGTGATCGAAAACTAAGTATATGCCTACATATTCTCGAAAATATGGTAACCATCATCCTAACAAGCAAAGAATCTTAAAAATCGGGCACCATTTGAAAGAGTTATGGTAGTTTCAAATTTTGCAAGTTTTTCGTGTACACCCCCTTTGGCTTTGAAGGGGGTTTGTGAAATTTTTGTAGGGATCGAAAACTAATTATACGCTTACATATTATCGAAACTATGGTAACCATCATCCTAAAAAGCCAAGGATCTTAAAAATCGGGCACCATTTGAAAGAGTTATGGTACTTTCAAATTTTGCAAATTTTTCGTGTACTAACCCCTTTGGATTTGAAGGGGGTTTGTGAAATTTTTTAGCGATAGAAAACTACTTATACGCCAACATATTCTCGAAAATATGGTAACCATCATCTTAACAAGCAAAGAATGTTAAAAATCGGGCACCATTTGAAAGAGTTATGGTACTTTCAAATTTTGCAAGTTTTTCGTGTACTACCCCCTTTGGCTTTGAAGGGGGTTTGTGAAATTTTTGTAGGGATCGAAAACTAATTATACGGTTACATATTCTCGAAACTATGGTAACCATCATCCTAACAAGCTAAGAATCTTAAAAATCGGGCACCATTTGAAAGAAATATGATAATTTCAAATTTTGCAAATTTTTCGTGTACTAACCCCTTTGGCTTTGAAGGGGGTTTGTGAAATTTTTTTAGTGATCGAAAACTAAGTATATGCCTACATATTCTCGAAAATATGGTAACCATCATCCTAACAAGCAAAGAATCTTAAAAATCGGGCACCATTTGAAAGAGTTATGGTAGTTTCAAATTTTGCAAGTTTTTCGTGTACTACCCCCTTTGGCTTTGAAGGGGGTTTGTGAAACTTTTGTAGGGATCGAAAACTAATTATACGCTTATATATTATCGAAACTATGGTAACCATCATCCTAACAAGCCAAGAATCTTAAAAATCGGGAACTATTGCAAAGAATTATGGTACTTTCAAATTTTGCAAATTTTTCGTGTACTAACCCCTTTGGATTTGAAGGGGGTTTGTGAAATTTTTTTAGCGATCGAAAACTACTTATACGCCAACATATTCTCGAAAATATGGTAACCATCATCTTAACAAGCAAAGAATCTTAAAAATCGGGCACCATTTGAAAGAGTTATGGTACTTTCAAATTTTGCAAGTTTTTCGTGTACACCCCCTTTGGCTTTGAAGGGGGTTTGTGAAATTTTTGTAGGGATCGAAAACTAATTATACGCTTACATATTATCGAAACTATGGTAACCATCATCCTAAAAAGCCAAGAATCTTAAAAATCGGGTACCATTTGAAAGAGTTATGGTACTTTCAAATTTTGCAAATTTTTCGTGTACTAACCCCTTTGGATTTGAAGGGGGTTTGTGAAATTTTTTAGCGATAGAAAACTACTTATACGCCAACATATTCTCGAAAATATGGTAACCATCATCTTAACAAGCAAAGAATGTTAAAAATCGGGCACCATTTGAAAGAGTTATGGTACTTTCAAATTTTGCAAGTTTTTCGTGTACTACCCCCTTTGGCTTTGAAGGGGGTTTGTGAAATTTTTGTAGGGATCGAAAACTAATTATACGGTTACATATTCTCGAAACTATGGTAACCATCATCCTAACAAGCTAAGAATCTTAAAAATCGGGCACCATTTGAAAGAAATATGATAATTTCAAATTTTGCAAATTTTTCGTGTACTAACCCCTTTGGCTTTGAAGGGGGTTTGTGAAATTTTTTTAGTGATCGAAAACTAAGTATATGCCTACATATTCTCGAAAATATGGTAACCATCATCCTAACAAGCAAAGAATCTTAAAAATCGGGCACCATTTGAAAGAGTTATGGTAGTTTCAAATTTTGCAAGTTTTTCGTGTACTACCCCCTTTGGCTTTGAAGGGGGTTTGTGAAACTTTTGTAGGGATCGAAAACTAATTATACGCTTATATATTATCGAAACTATGGTAACCATCATCCTAACAAGCCAAGAATCTTAAAAATCGGGAACTATTGCAAAGAATTATGGTACTTTCAAATTTTGCAAATTTTTCGCTTACTAACCCCTTTGGATTTGAAGGGGGTTTGTGAAATTTTTTTAGCGATCGAAAACTAATTATACGCCAACATATTCTCGAAAATATGGTAACCATCATCCTAAAAAGCAAAGAATCTTAAAAATCGGGCACCATTTGAAAGAGTTATGGTACTTTCAAATTTTGCAAGTTTTTCGTGTACTAACCCCTTTGGATTTGAAGGGGGTTTGTGAAATTTTTTAGCGATAGAAAACTACTTATACGCCAACATATTCTCGAAAATATGGTAACCATCATCTTAACAAGCAAAGAATGTTAAAAATCGGGCACCATTTGAAAGAGTTATGGTACTTTCAAATTTTGCAAGTTTTTCGTGTACTACCCCCTTTGGCTTTGAAGGGGGTTTGTGAAATTTTTGTAGGGATCGAAAACTAATTATACGGTTACATATTCTCGAAACTATGGTAACCATCATCCTAACAAGCTAAGAATCTTAAAAATCGGGCACCATTTGAAAGAAATATGATAATTTCAAATTTTGCAAATTTTTCGTGTACTAACCCCTTTGGCTTTGAAGGGGGTTTGTGAAATTTTTTTAGTGATCGAAAACTAAGTATATGCCTACATATTCTCGAAAATATGGTAACCATCATCCTAACAAGCAAAGAATCTTAAAAATCGGGCACCATTTGAAAGAGTTATGGTAGTTTCAAATTTTGCAAGTTTTTCGTGTACTACCCCCTTTGGCTTTGAAGGGGGTTTGTGAAACTTTTGTAGGGATCGAAAACTAATTATACGCTTATATATTATCGAAACTATGGTAACCATCATCCTAACAAGCCAAGAATCTTAAAAATCGGGAACTATTGCAAAGAATTATGGTACTTTCAAATTTTGCAAATTTTTCGTGTACTAACCCCTTTGGATTTGAAGGGGGTTTGTGAAATTTTTTTAGCGATCGAAAACTAATTATACGCCAACATATTCTCGAAAATATGGTAACCATCATCCTAACAAGCAAAGAATCTTAAAAATCGGGCACCATTTGAAAGAAATATGGTATTTTCAAATTTTGCAAATTTTTCGTGTACTAACCCCTTGGGCTTTGAAGGGGGTTTGTGAAATTTTTTTAGCGATCGAAAACTAAGTATACGCCAACATATTCTCGAAAATATGGTAACCATCATCCTAACAAGCAAAGAATCTTAAAAATCGGCCACCATTTGAAAGAGTTATGGTACTTTCAAATTTTGCAAGTTTTTCGTGTACTACCCCCTTTGGCTTTGAAGGGGGTTTGTGAAATTTTGTAGGGATCGAAAACTAATTATACGCTTACTTATTATCGAAACTATGGTAACCATTATCCTAACAAGCCAAGAATCTTAAAAATCGGGCACTATTTGAAAGAATTATGGTACTTTCAAATTTTACAAATTTTTCGTGTACTACCCCCTTTGGATTTGAAGGGGGTTTGTGAAATTTTTTTAGCGATCGAAAACTACTTATACGCCAACATATTCTCGAAAATATGGTAACCATCATCTTAACAAGCAAAGAATCTTAAAAATCGGCCACCATTTGAAAGAGTTATGGTACTTTCAAATTTTGCAAGTTTTTCGTGTACTACCCACTTTGGCTTTGAAGGGGGTTTGTGAAATTTTTGTAGGGATCGAAAACTACTTATACGCTTACATATTCTCGAAACTATGGTAACCATCATCCTAACAAGCCAAGAATCTTAAAAATCGGGCACCATTTGAAAGAAATATGATAATTTCAAATTTTGCAAATTTTTCGTGTACTAACCCCTTTGTCTTTGAAGGGGGTTTGTGAAATTTTTTTAGTGATCGAAAAATAAGTATACGCCTACATATTCTCGAAAATATGGTAACCATCATCCTAACAAGCAAAGAATCTTAAAAATCGGGCACCATTTGAAAGAGTTATGGTAGTTTCAAATTTTGCAAGTTTTTCGTGTACTACCCCCTTTGGCTTTGAAGGGGGTTTGTGAAACTTTTGTAGGGATCGAAAACTAATTATACGCTTATATATTATCGAAACTATGGTAACCATCATCCTAACAAGCCAAGAATCTTAAAAATCGGGAACTATTGCAAAGAATTATGGTACTTTCAAATTTTGCAAATTTTTCGTGTACTAACCCCTTTGGATTTGAAGGGGGTTTGTGAAATTTTTGTAGGGATCGAAAACTACTTATACGCTTACATATTCTCGAAACTATGGTAACCATCATCCTAACAAGCCAAGAATCTTAAAAATCGGGCACCATTTGAAAGAGTTATGGTACTTTCAAATTTTGCAAATTTTTCGTGTACCAACCCCTTTGGATTTGAAGGGGGTTTTTGAAATTTTTTAGCGATAGAAAACTACTTATACGCCAACATATTCTCGAAAATATGGTAACCATCATCTTAACAAGCAAAGAATGTTAAAAATCGGGCACCATTTGAAAGAGTTATGGTACTTTCAAATTTTGCAAGTTTTTCGTGTACTACCCCCTTTGGCTTTGAAGGGGGTTTGTGAAATTTTTGTAGGGATCGAAAACTAATTATACGGTTACATAGTCTCGAAACTATGGTAACCATCATCCTAACAAGCTAAGAATCTTAAAAATCGGGCACCATTTGAAAGAGTTATGGTAGTTTCAAATTTTGCAAGTTTTTCGTGTACTAACCCCTTTGGATTTGAAGGGTGTTTGTGAAATTTTTTTAGCGATCGAAAACTACTTATACGCCAACATATTCTCGAAAATATGGTAACCATCATCTTAACAAGCAAAGAATCTTAAAAATCGGCCACCATTTGAAAGACTTATGGTACTTTCAAATTTTGCAAGTTTTTCGTGTACTACCCCCTTTGGCTTTGAAGGGGGTTTGTGAAATTTTTGTAGGGATCGAAAACGAATTATACGCTTACATATTATCGAAACTATGGTAACCATCATCCTAACAAGCCAAGAATCTTAAAAATCGGGCACCATTTGAAAGAGTTATGGTATTTTCAAATTTTGCAAATTTTTCGTGTACCAACACCTTTGGATTTGAAGGGGGTTTGTGAAATTTTTTTAGCGATCGAAAACTACTTATACGCCAACATATTCTCGAAAATATGGTAACCATCATCTTAACAAGCAAAGAATCTTAAAAATCGGCCACCATTTGAAAGAGTTATGGTACTTTCAAATTTTGTAAGTTTTTCGTGTACTACCCCCTTTGGCTTTGAAGGGGGTTTGTGAAATTTTTGTAGGGATCGAAAACTAATTATACGCTTACATATTATCGAAACTATGGTAACCATCATCCTAACAAGCCAAGAATCTTAAAAATCGGGAACTATTTGAAAGAATTATGGTACTTTCAAATTTTGCAAATTTTTCGTGTACTAACCCCTTTGGATTTGAAGGGGGTTTGTGAAATTTTTTTAGTGATCGAAAACTAAGTATACGCCTACATATTCTCGAAAATATGGTAACCATCATCCTAACAAGCAAAGAATCTTAAAAATCGGGCACCATTTGAAAGAGTTATGGTAGTTTCAAATTTTGCAAGTTTTTCGTGTACTACCCCCTTTGGCTTTGAAGGGGGTTTGTGAAATTTTTGTAGGGATCGAAAACTAATTATACGCTTACATATTCTCGAAACTATGGTAACCATCATCCTAACAAGCCAAGAATCTTAAAAATCGGGCACCATTTGAAAGAAATATGATAATTTCAAATTTTGCAAATTTTTCGTGTACTAACCCCTTGGGCTTTGAAGGGGGTTTGTGAAATTTTTTTAGTGATCGAAAACTAAGTATACGCCTACATATTCTCGAAAATATGGTAACCATCATCCTAACAAGCAAAGAATCTTAAAAATCGGGAACCATTTGAAAGAGTTATGGTAGTTTCAAATTTTGCAAGTTTTTCGTGTACTACCCCTTTTGGCTTTGAAGGGGGTTTGTGAAATTTTTGTAGGGATCGAAAACTGATTATACGCTTACATATTATCGAAACTATGGTAACCATCATCCTAACAAGCCAAGAATCTTAAAAATCGGGCACCATTTGAAAGAGTTATGGTATTTTCAAATTTTGCAAATTTTTCGTGTACTATCCCCTTTGGATTTGAAGGGGGTTTGTGAAATTTTTTTAGCGATCGAAAACTACTTATACGCAAACATATTCTCGAAAATATGGTAACCATCATCTTAACAAGCAAAGAATCTTAAAAATCGGCCACCATTTGAAAGAGTTATGGTAGTTTCAAATTTTGCAAGTTTTTCGTGTACTACCCCCTTTGGATTTGAATGGGGTTTGTGAAATTTTTGTAGGGATCGAAAACTAATTATACGCTTACATATTATCGAAACTATGGTAACCATCATCCTAACAAGCCAAGAATCTTAAAAATCGGGAACTATTTGAAAGAATTATGGTACTTTCAAATTTCGCAAATTTTTCGTGTACTAACCCCTTTGGATTTGAAGGGGGTTTGTGAAATTTTTTTAGCGATCGAAAACTACTTATACGCCAACATATTCTCGAAAATATGGTAACCATCATCTTAACAAGCAAACAATCTTAAAAATCGGGCACCAATTGAAAGAATTATGGTACTTTCAAATTTTGAAAATTTTTCGTGTACTAACCCCTTTGGATTTGAAGGGGGTTTGTGAAATTTTTTTAGCGATCGAAAACTACTTATACGCCAACATATTCTCGAAAATATGGTAACCATCATCTTAACAAGCAAAGAATCTTAAAAATCGGCCACCAGTTGAAAGAGTTATGGTAGTTTCAAATTTTGCAAGTTTTTCGTGTACTACCCCCTTTGGCTTTGAAGGGGGTTTGTGAAATTTTTGTAGGGATCGAAAACTAATTATACGCTTACATATTATCGAAACTATGGTAACCATCATCCTAACAAGCCAAGAATCTTAAAAATCGGGAACTATTTGAAAGAATTATGGTACTTTCAAATTTTGCAAATTTTTCGTGTACTAACCCCTTTGGATTTGAAGGGGGTTTGTGAAATTTTTTTAGCGATCGAAAACTACTTATACGCCAACATATTCTCGAAAATATGGTAACCATCATCTTAACAAGCAAACAATCTTAAAAATCGGGCACCAATTGAAAGAATTATGGTAGTTTCAAATTTTGCAAGTTTTTCGTGTACTACCCCCTTTGGCTTTGAAGGGGGTTTGTGAAATTTTTGTAGGGATCGAAAACTAATTATACGCTTACATATTATCGAAACTATGGTAACCATCATCCTAACAAGCCAAGAATCTTAAAAATCGGGCACCATTTGAAAGAGTTATGGTATTTTCAACTTTTGCAAATTTTTCGTGTACCAACACCTTTGGATTTGAAGGGGGTTTGTGAAATTTTTTTAGCGATCGAAAACTATTTATACGCCAACATATTCTCGAAAATATGGTAACCATCATCTTAACAAGCAAAGAATCTTAAAAATCGGCCACCATTTGAAAGAGTTATGGTACTTTCAAATTTTGCAAGTTTTTCGTGTACTACCCCCTTTGGCTTTGAAGGGGGTTTGTGAAATTTTTGTAGGGATCGAAAACTAATTATACGCTTACATATTATCGAAACTATGGTAACCATCATCCTAACAAGCCAAGAATCTTAAAAATCGGGAACTATTTGAAAGAATTATGGTACTTTCAAATTTTGCAAATTTTTCGTGTACTAACCCCTTTGGATTTGAAGGGGGTTTGTGAAATTTTTTTAGCGATCGAAAACTACTTATACGCCAACATATTCTCGAAAATATGGTAACCATCATCTTAACAAGCAAAGAATCTTAAAAATCGGGCACCATTTGAAAGAATTATGGTACTTTCAAAGTTTGCAAATTTTTCGTGTACTAACCCCTTTGGATTTGAAGGGGGTTTGTGAAATTTTTTTAGCGATAGAAAACTACTTATACGCCAACATATTCTCGAAAATATGGTAACCATCATCTTAACAAGCAAAGAATGTTAAAAATCGGGCACCATTTGAAAGAGTTATGGTACTTTCAAATTTTGCAAGTTTTTCGTGTACTTACCCATTTGGCTTTGAAGGGGGTTTATGAAATTTTTGTAGGGATCGAAAACTAATTATACGCTTACATATTCTCGAAACTATGGTAACCATCATCCTAACAAGCCAAGAATCTTAAAAATCGGGCACCATTTGAAAGAAATATGATAATTTCAAATTTTGCAAATTTTTCGTGTACTAACCCCTTTGGCTTTGAAGGGGGTTTGTGAAATTTTTTTAGTGATCGAAAACTAAGTATACGCCTACGTATTCTCGAAAATATGGTAACCATCATCCTAACAAGCAAAGAATCTTAAAAATCGGGCACCATTTGAAAGAGTTATGGTAGTTTCAAAATTTGCAAGTTTTTCGTGTACTAACCCCTTTGGATTTGAAGGGGGTTTGTGAAATTTTTTTAGCGATCGAAAACTACTTATACGCCAACATATTCTCAAAAATATTATAACCATCATCTTAACAAGCAAAGAATCTTAAAAATCGGGCACCATTAGAAAGAGTTATGGTACTTTCAAACTTTGCAAGTTTTTCGTGTACTACCCCCTTTGGCTTTGAAGGGGGTTTGTGAAAATTTTGTAGGGATCGAAAACTAATTAGACACTTACATATTATCAAAACTATGGTAACCATCATCCTAACAAGCCAAGAATCTTAAAAATCGGACACCATTTGAAAGAGTTATGGTACTTTCAAATTTTTCAAGTTTTTCGTGTACTAACCCCTTTGGATTTGAAGGGGGTTTGTGAAATTTTTTTAGCGATCGAAAACTACTTATACGCCAACATATTCTCGAAAATATGGTAACCATCATCTTAACAAGCAAAGAATCTTTAAAATCGGCCACCATTTGAAAGAGTTATGGTACTTTCAAATTTTGCAAGTTTTTCGTGTACTACCCCCTTTGGCTTTGAAGGGGGTTTGTGAAATTTTTGTAGGGATCGAAAACTAATTATACGCTTACATATTCTCGAAACTATGGTAACCATCATCCTAACAAGCCAAGAATCTTAAAAATCGGGCACCATTTGAAAGAAATATGATAATTTCAATTTTTGCAAATTTTTCGTGTACTGGCCCCTTTGGCTTTGAAGGGGGATTGTGAAATTTTTTTAGTGATCGAAAACTAAGTATACGCCTACATATTCTCGAAAATATGGTAACCATCATCCTAACAAGCAAAGAATCATAAAAATCGGGCACCATTTGAAAGAGTTATGGTAGTTTCAAATTTTGCAAGTTTTTCGTGTACTAACCCCTTTGGATTTGAAGGGGGTTTGTGAAATTTTTTTAGCGATCGAAAACTACATATACGCCAACATATTCTCAAAAATATGGTAACCATCATCCTAACAAGCAAAGAATCTTAAAAATCTTGCACCATTTGAAATAGTTATGGTACTTTCAAATTTTGCAAGTTTTTCGTGTACTACCCCCTTTGTCTTTGAAGGGGGTTTGTGAAATTTTTGTAGGGATCGAAAACTAATTATACGCTTACATATTATCGAAACTATGGTAACCATCATCCTAAAAAGCCAAGAATCTTAAAAATCGGGCACCATTTGAAAGAATTATGGTACTTTCAAATTTTACAAATTTTTCGTGTACTAACCCCTTTGGATTTGAAGGGGGTTTGTGAAATTTTTTTAGCGATCGAAAACTACTTATACGCCAACATATTCTCGAAAATATGGTAACCATCATCTTAACAAGCAAAGAATCTTAAAAATCGGCCACCATTTGAAAGAGTTATGGTACTTTCAAATTTTGCAAGTTTTTCGTGTACTACCCCCTTTGGCTTTGAAGGGGGTTTGTGAAATTTTTGTAGGGATCGAAAACTAATTATACGCTTACATATTATCGAAACTATGGTAACCATCATCCTAACAAGCCAAGAATCTTAAAAATCGGGAACTATTTGAAAGAATTATGGTACTTTCAAATTTTGCAAATTTTTCGTGTACTAACCCCTTTGGATTTGAAGGGGGTTTGTGAAATTTTTTTAGCGATCGAAAACTACTTATACGCCAACATATTCTCGAAAATATGGTAACCATCATCTTAACAAGCAAAGAATCTTAAAAATCGGCCACCATTTGAAAGAGTTATGGTACTTTCAAATTTTGCAAGTTTTTCGTGTACTACCCCCTTTGGCTTTGAAGGGGGTTTGTGAAATTTTTGTAGGGATCGAAAACTAATTATACGCTTACATATTATCGAAACTATGGTAACCATCATCCTAACAAGCCAAGAATCTTAAAAATCGGGAACTATTTGAAAGAATTATGGTACTTTCAAATTTTGCAAATTTTTCGTGTACTAACCCATTTGGATTTGAAGGGGGTTTGTGAAATTTTTTTAGCGATCGAAAACTACTTATACGCCAACATATTCTCGAAAATATGGTAACCATCATCTTAACAAGCAAAGAATCTTAAAAATCGGGCACCATTTGAAAGAATTATGGTACTTTCAAATTTTGCAAATTTTTCGTGTACTAACCCCTTTGGATTTGAAGGGGGTTTGTGAAATTTTTTTAGCGATAGAAAACTACTTATACGCCAACATATTCTCGAAAATATGGTAACCATCATCTTAACAAGCAAAGAATGTTAAAAATCGGGCACCATTTGAAAGAGTTATGGTACTTTCAAATTTTGCAAGTTTTTCGTGTACTTACCCCTTTGGCTTTGAAGGGGGTTTGTGAAATTTTTGTAGGGATCAAAAACCAATTATACGCTTACATATTCTCGAAACTATGGTAACCATCATCCTAACAAGCCAAGAATCTTAAAAATCGGGCACCATTTGAAAGAAATATGATAATTTCAAATTTTGCAAATTTTTCGTGTACTAACCCCTTTGGCTTTGAAGGGGGTTTGTGAAATTTTTTTAGTGATCGAAAACTAAGTATACGCCTACGTATTCTCGAAAATATGGTAACCATCATCCTAACAAGCAAAGAATCTTAAAAATCGGGCACCATTTGAAAGAGTTATGGTAGTTTCAAATTTTGCAAGTTTTTCGTGTACTAACCCCTTTGGATTTGAAGGGGGTTTGTGAAATTTTTTTAGCGATAGAAAACTACTTATACGCCAACATATTCTCAAAAATATTATAACCATCATCTTAACAAGCAAAGAATCTTAAAAATCGGCCACCATTAGAAAGAGTTATGGTACTTTCAAACTTTGCAAGTTTTTCGTGTACTACCCCCTTTGGCTTTGAAGGGGGTTTGTGAAATTTTTGTAGGGATCGAAAACTAATTAGACACTTACATATTATCAAAACTATGGTAACCATCATCCTAACAAGCCAAGAATCTAAAAAATCGGACACCATTTGAAAGAGTTATGGTACTTTCAAATTTTTCAAGTTTTTCGTGTACTAACCCCTTTGGATTTGAAGGGGGTTTGTGAAATTTTTTTAGCGATCGAAAACTACTTATACGCCAACATATTCTCGAAAATATGGTAACCATCATCTTAACAAGCAAAGAATCTTAAAAATCGGCCACCATTTGAAAGAGTTATGGTACTTTCAAATTTTGCAAGTTTTTCGTGTACTACCCCCTTTGGCTTTGAAGGGGGTTTGTGAAATTTTTGTAGGGATCGAAAACTAATTATACGCTTACATATTCTCGTAACTATGGTAACCATCATCCTAACAAGCCAAGAATCTTAAAAATCGGGCACCATTTGAAAGAAATATGATAATTTCAATTTTTGCAAATTTTTCGTGTACTAACCCCTTTGGCTTTGAAGGGGGATTGTGAAATTTTTTTAGTGATCGAAAACTAAGTATACGCCTACATATTCTCGAAAATATGGTAACCATCATCCTAACAAGCAAAGAATCATAAAAATCGGGCACCATTTGAAAGAGTTATGGTAGTTTCAAATTTTGCAAGTTTTTCGTGTACTAATCCCTTTGGATTTGAAGGGGGTTTGTGAAATTTTTTTAGCGATTGAAAACTACTTATACGCCAACATATTCTAAAAAATATGGTAACCATCATCCTAACAAGCAAAGAATCTTAAAAATCGGGCACCATTTGAAATAGTTATGGTACTTTCAAATTTTGCAAGTTTTTCGTGTACTACCCCCTTTGTCTTTGAAGGGGGTTTGTGAAATTTTTGTAGGGATCGAAAACTAATTATACGCTTACATATTATCGAAACTATGGTAACCATCATCCTAAAAAGCCAAGAATCTTAAAAATCGGGCACCATTTGAAAGAATTATGGTACTTTCAAATTTTACAAATTTTTCGTGTACTAACCCCTTTGGATTTGAAGGGGGTTTGTGAAATTTTTTTAGCGATCGAAAACTACTTATACGCCAACATATTCTCGAAAATATGGTAACCATCATCTTAACAAGCAAAGAATCTTAAAAATCGGCCACCATTTGAAAGAGTTATGGTACTTTCAAATTTTGCAAGTTTTTCGTGTACTACCCCCTTTGGCTTTGAAGGGGGTTTGTGAAATTTTTGTAGGGATCGAAAACTAATTATACGCTTACATATTCTCGAAATTATGGTAACCATCATCCTAACAAGCCAAGAATCGTAAAAATCGGGCACCATTTGAAAGAAATATGATAATTTCTAATTTTGCAAATTTTTCGTGTACTAACCCCTTTGGCTTTGAAGGGGGTTTGTGAAATTTTTTTAGCGATCGAAAACTACTTATACGCCAACATTTTCTCGAAAATATGGTAACCATCATCTTAACAAGCAAAGAATCTTAAAAATCGGCCACCATTTGAAAGAGTTATGGTAGTTTCAAATTTTGCAAGTTTTTCGTGTACTACCCCCTTTGGCTTTGAAGGGGGTTTGTGAAATTTTTGTAGGGATCGAAAACTAATTATACGCTTACATATTATCGAAACTATGGTAACCATCATCCTAAAAAGCCAAGAATCTTAAAAATCGGGCACCATTTGAAAGAATTATGGTACTTTCAAATTTTACAAATTTTTCGTGTACTAACCCCTTTGGATTTGAAGGGGGTTTGTGAAATTTTTTTAGCGATCGAAAACTACTTATACGCCAACATATTCTCGAAAATATGGTAACCATCATCTTAACAAGCAAAGAATCTTAAAAATCGGCCACCATTTGAAAGAGTTATGGTACTTTCAAATTTTGCAAGTTTTTCGTGTACTACCCCCTTTGGCTTTGAAGGGGGTTTGTGAAATTTTTGTAGGGATCGAAAACTAATTATACGCTTACATATTCTCGAAACTATGGTAACCATCATCCTAACAAGCCAAGAATCGTAAAAATCGGGCACCATTTGAAAGAAATATGATAATTTCTAATTTTGCAAATTTTTCGTGTACTAACCCCTTTGGCTTTGAAGGGGGTTTGTGAAATTTTTTTAGCGATCGAAAACTACTTATACGCCAACATTTTCTCGAAAATATGGTAACCATCATCTTTACAAGCAAAGAATCTTAAAAATCGGCCACCATTTGAAAGAGTTATGGTAGTTTCAAATTTTGCAAGTTTTTCGTGTACTACCCCCTTTGGCTTTGAAGGGGGTTTGTGAAATTTTTGTAGGGATCGAAAACTAATTATACGCTTACATATTATCGAAACTATGGTAACCATCATCCTAAAAAGCCAAGAATCTTAAAAATCGGGCACCATTTGAAAGAATTATGGTACTTTCAAATTTTACAAATTTTTCGTGTACTAACCCCTTTGGATTTGAAGGGGGTTTGTGAAATTTTTTTAGCGATCGAAAACTACTTATACGCCAACATATTCTCGAAAATATGGTAACCATCATCTTAACAAGCAAAGAATCTTAAAAATCGGCCACCATTTGAAAGAGTTATGCTACTTTCAAATTTTGCATGTTTTTCGTGTACTACCCCCTTTGGCTTTGAAGGGGGTTTGTGAAATTTTTGTAGGGATCGAAAACTAATTATACGCTTACATATTCTCGAAACTATGGTAACCATCATCCTAACAAGCCAAGAATCGTAAAAATCGGGCACCATTTGAAAGAAATATGATAATTTCTAATTTTGCAAATTTTTCGTGTACTAACCCCTTCGGCTTTGAAGGGGGTTTGTGAAATTTTTTTAGCGATAGAAAACTACTTATACGCCAACATATTCTCGAAAATATGGTAACCATCATCTTAACAAGCAAAGAATGTTAAAAATCGGGCACCATTTGAAAGAGTTATGGTACTTTCAAATTTTGCAAGTTTTTCGTGTACTACCCCCTTTGGCTTTGAAGGGGGTTTGTGAAATTTTTGTAAGGATCGAAAACTAATTATACGCTTACATATTCTCGAAACTATGGTAACCATCATCCTAACAAGCCAAGAATCTTAAAAATCGGGCACCATTTGAAAGAAATATGATAATTTCAAATTTTGCAAATTTTTCGTGTACTAACCCCTTTGGCTTTGAAGGGGGTTTGTGAAATTTTTTTAGTGATCGAAAACTAAGTATACGCCTACATATTCTCGAAAATATGGTAACCATCATCCTAACAAGCAAAGAATCTTAAAAATCGGGCACCATTTGAAAGAGTTATGGTAGTTTCAAATTTTGCAAGTTTTTCGTGTACTACCCCCTTTGGCTTTGAAGGGAGTTTGTGAAATTTTTGTAGGGATCGAAAACTAATTATACGCTTACATATTATCGAAACTATGGTAACCATCATCTTAACAAGCAAAGAATCTTAAAAATCGGCCACCATTTGAAAGAGTTATGGGAGATTCAAATTTTACAAGTTTTTCGTGTACTACCCCCTTTGGCTTTGAAGGGGGTTTGTGAAATTTTTGTAGGGATCGAAAACTAATTATACGCTTACATATTATCGAAACTATGATAACCATCATCCTAACAAGCCAAGAATCTTAAAAATCGGGAACTATTTGAAAGAATTATGGTACTTTCAAATTTTGCAAATTTTTCGTGTACTAACCCCTTTGGATTTGAAGGGGGTTTGTGAAATTTTTTTAGCGATCGAAAACTACTTATACGCCAACATATTCTCGAAAATATGGTAACCATCATCTTAACAAGCAAAGAATCTTAAAAATCGGGCACCATTTGAAAGAATTATGGTACTTTCAAATTTTGCAAATTTTTCGTGTACTAACCCCTTTGGATTTGAAGGGGGTTTTTGAAATTTTTTTAGCGATAGAAAACTACTTATACGCCAACATATTCTCGAAAATATGGTAACCATCATCTTAACAAGCAAAGAATGTTAAAAATCGGGCTCCATTTGAAAGAGTTATGGTACTTTCAAATTTTGCAAGTTTTTCGTGTACTTACCCCTTTGGCTTTGAAGGGGGTTTGTGAAATTTTTGTAGGGATCGAAAACTAATTATACGCTTACATTTTCTCGAAAATATGGTAACCATCATCTTAACAAGCAAAGAATCTTAAAAATCGGCCACCATTTGAAAGAAATATGATAATTTCAAATTTTGCAAATTTTTCGTGTACTAACCCCTTTGGCTTTGAAGGGGGTTTGTGAAATTTTTTTAGTGATCGAAAACTAAGTATACGCCTACATATTCTCGAAAATATGGTAACCATCATCCTAAAAAGCCAAGAATCTTAAAAATCGGGCACCATTTGAAAGAGTTATGGTATATTCAAATTTTGCAAATTTTTCGTGTACTAACCCCTTTGGATTTGAAGGGGGTTTGTGAAATTTTTTTAGCGATAGAAAACTACTTATACGCCAACATATTCTTGAAAATATGGTAACCATCATCTTAACAAGCAAAGAATCTTAAAAATCGGGCACCATTTGAAAGAGTTATGGTACTTTCAAATTTTGCAAGTTTTTCGTGTACTACCCCCTTTGGCTTTGAAGGGGGTTTGTGAAATTTTTGTAGGGATCGAAAACTAATTATACGCTTACATATTCTCGAAACTATGGTAACCATCATCCTAACAAGCCAAGAATCTTAAAAATCGGGCACCATTTGAAAGAAATATGATAATTTCAAATTTTGCAAATTTTTCGTGTACTAACCCCTTTGGCTTTGAAGGGGGTTTGTGAAATTTTTTTAGAGATCGAAAACTAAGTATACGCCTACATATTCTCGAAAATATGGTAACCATCATCCTAACAAGCAAAGAATCTTAAAGATCGGGCACCATTTGAAAGAGTTATGGTAGTTTCAAATTTTGCAAGTTTTTCGTGTACTACCCCCTTTGGCTTTGAAGGGGGTTTGTGAAATTTTTGTAGGGATCGAAAACTAATTATACGCTTACATATTCTCGAAAATATGGTAACCATCATCCTAAAAAGCCAAGAATCTTAAAAATCGGGCACCATTTGAAAGAATTATGGTACTTTCAAATTTTACAAATTTTTCGTGTACTAACCCCTTTGGATTTGAAGGGGGTTTGTGAAATTTTTTTAGCGATCGAAAACTACTTATACGCCAACATATTCTCGAAAATATGGTAACCATCATCTTAACAAGCAAAGAATCTTAAAAATCGGCCACCATTTGAAAGAGTTATGGTACTTTCAAATTTTGCAAGTTTTTCGTGTACTACCCCCTTTGGCTTTGAAGGGGGTTTGTGAAATTTTTGTAGGGATCGAAAACTAATTATACGCTTACATATTCTCGAAACTATGGTAACCATCATTCTAACAAGCCAAGAATCTTAAAAATCGGGCACCATTTGAAAGAAATATGATAATTTCAAATTTTGCAAATTTTTCGTGTACTAACCCCTTTGGCTTTGAAGGGGGTTTGTGAAATTTTTTTAGAGATCGAAAACTAAGTATACGCCTACATATTCTCGAAAATATGGTAACCATCATCCTAACAAGCAAAGAATCTTAAAGATCGGGCACCATTTGAAAGAGTTATGGTAGTTTCAAATTTTGCAAGTTTTTCGTGTACTACCCCCTTTGGCTTTGAAGGGGGTTTGTGAAATTTTTGTAGGGATCGAAAACTAATTATACGCTTACATATTCTCGAAAATATGGTAACCATCATCCTAAAAAGCCAAGAATCTTAAAAATCGGGCACCATTTGAAAGAATTATGGTACTTTCAAATTTTACAAATTTTTCGTGTACTAACCCCTTTGGATTTGAAGGGGGTTTGTGAAATTTTTTTAGCGATCGAAAACTACTTATACGCCAACATATTCTCGAAAATATGGTAACCATCATCTTAACAAGCAAAGAATCTTAAAAATCGGCCACCATTTGAAAGAGTTATGGTACTTTCAAATTTTGCAAGTTTTTCGTGTACTACCCCCTTTGGCTTTGAAGGGGGTTTGTGAAATTTTTGTAGGGATCGAAAACTAATTATACGCTTACATATTCTCGAAACTATGGTAACCATCATTCTAACAAGCCAAGAATCTTAAAAATCGGGCACCATTTGAAAGAAATATGATAATTTCAAATTTTGCAAATTTTTCGTGTACTAACCCCTTTGGCTTTGAAGGGGGTTTGTGAAATTTTTTTAGAGATCGAAAACTAAGTATACGCCTACATATTCTCGAAAATATGGTAACCATCATCCTAACAAGCAAAGAATCTTAAAGATCGGGCACCATTTGAAAGAGTTATGGTAGTTTCAAATTTTGCAAGTTTTTCGTGTACTACCCCCTTTGGCTTTGAAGGGGGTTTGTGAAATTTTTGTAGGGATCGAAAACTAATTATACGCTTACATATTCTCGAAAATATGGTAACCATCATCCTAAAAAGCCAAGAATCTTAAAAATCGGGCACCATTTGAAAGAATTATGGTACTTTCAAATTTTACAAATTTTTCGTGTACTAACCCCTTTGGATTTGAAGGGGGTTTGTGAAATTTTTTTAGCGATCGAAAACTACTTATACGCCAACATATTCTCGAAAATATGGTAACCATCATCTTAACAAGCAAAGAATCTTAAAAATCGGCCACCATTTGAAAGAGTTATGCTACTTTCAAATTTTGCATGTTTTTCGTGTACTACCCCCTTTGGCTTTGAAGGGGGTTTGTGAAATTTTTGTAGGGATCGAAAACTAATTATACGCTTACATATTATCGAAACTATGATAACCATCATCCTAACAAGCCAAGAATCTTAAAAATCGGGAACTATTTGAAAGAATTATGGTACTTTCAAATTTTGCAAATTTTTCGTGTACTAACCCCTTTGGATTTGAAGGGGGTTTGTGAAATTTTTTTAGCGATCGAAAACTACTTATACGCCAACATATTCTCGAAAATATGGTAACCATCATCTTAACAAGCAAAGAATCTTAAAAATCGGGCACCATTTGAAAGAATTATGGTACTTTCAAATTTTGCAAATTTTTCGTGTACTAACCCCTTTGGATTTGAAGGGGGTTTTTGAAATTTTTTTAGCGATAGAAAACTACTTATACGCCAACATATTCTCGAAAATATGGTAACCATCATCTTAACAAGCAAAGAATGTTAAAAATCGGGCACCATTTGAAAGAGTTATGGTACTTTCAAATTTTGCAAGTTTTTCGTGTACTTACCCCTTTGGCTTTGAAGGGGGTTTGTGAAATTTTTGTAGGGATCGAAAACTAATTATACGCTTACATTTTCTCGAAAATATGGTAACCATCATCTTAACAAGCAAAGAATCTTAAAAATCGGCCACCATTTGAAAGAAATATGATAATTTCAAATTTTGCAAATTTTTCGTGTACTAACCCCTTTGGCTTTGAAGGGGGTTTGTGAAATTTTTTTAGTGATCGAAAACTAAGTATACGCCTACATATTCTCGAAAATATGGTAACCATCATCCTAAAAAGCCAAGAATCTTAAAAATCGGGCACCATTTGAAAGAGTTATGGTATATTCAAATTTTGCAAATTTTTCGTGTACTAACCCCTTTGGATTTGAAGGGGGTTTGTGAAATTTTTTTAGCGATAGAAAACTACTTATACGCCAACATATTCTTGAAAATATGGTAACCATCATCTTAACAAGCAAAGAATCTTAAAAATCGGGCACCATTTGAAAGAGTTATGGTACTTTCAAATTTTGCAAGTTTTTCGTGTACTACCCCCTTTGGCTTTGAAGGGGGTTTGTGAAATTTTTGTAGGGATCGAAAACTAATTATACGCTTACATATTCTCGAAACTATGGTAACCATCATCCTAACAAGCCAAGAATCTTAAAAATCGGGCACCATTTGAAAGAAATATGATAATTTCAAATTTTGCAAATTTTTCGTGTACTAACCCCTTTGGCTTTGAAGGGGGTTTGTGAAATTTTTTTAGAGATCGAAAACTAAGTATACGCCTACATATTCTCGAAAATATGGTAACCATCATCCTAACAAGCAAAGAATCTTAAAGATCGGGCACCATTTGAAAGAGTTATGGTAGTTTCAAATTTTGCAAGTTTTTCGTGTACTACCCCCTTTGGCTTTGAAGGGGGTTTGTGAAATTTTTGTAGGGATCGAAAACTAATTATACGCTTACATATTCTCGAAAATATGGTAACCATCATCCTAAAAAGCCAAGAATCTTAAAAATCGGGCACCATTTGAAAGAATTATGGTACTTTCAAATTTTACAAATTTTTCGTGTACTAACCCCTTTGGATTTGAAGGGGGTTTGTGAAATTTTTTTAGCGATCGAAAACTACTTATACGCCAACATATTCTCGAAAATATGGTAACCATCATCTTAACAAGCAAAGAATCTTAAAAATCGGCCACCATTTGAAAGAGTTATGGTACTTTCAAATTTTGCAAGTTTTTCGTGTACTACCCCCTTTGGCTTTGAAGGGGGTTTGTGAAATTTTTGTAGGGATCGAAAACTAATTATACGCTTACATATTCTCGAAACTATGGTAACCATCATTCTAACAAGCCAAGAATCTTAAAAATCGGGCACCATTTGAAAGAAATATGATAATTTCAAATTTTGCAAATTTTTCGTGTACTAACCCCTTTGGCTTTGAAGGGGGTTTGTGAAATTTTTTTAGAGATCGAAAACTAAGTATACGCCTACATATTCTCGAAAATATGGTAACCATCATCCTAACAAGCAAAGAATCTTAAAGATCGGGCACCATTTGAAAGAGTTATGGTAGTTTCAAATTTTGCAAGTTTTTCGTGTACTACCCCCTTTGGCTTTGAAGGGGGTTTGTGAAATTTTTGTAGGGATCGAAAACTAATTATACGCTTACATATTCTCGAAAATATGGTAACCATCATCCTAAAAAGCCAAGAATCTTAAAAATCGGGCACCATTTGAAAGAATTATGGTACTTTCAAATTTTACAAATTTTTCGTGTACTAACCCCTTTGGATTTGAAGGGGGTTTGTGAAATTTTTTTAGCGATCGAAAACTACTTATACGCCAACATATTCTCGAAAATATGGTAACCATCATCTTAACAAGCAAAGAATCTTAAAAATCGGCCACCATTTGAAAGAGTTATGCTACTTTCAAATTTTGCATGTTTTTCGTGTACTACCCCCTTTGGCTTTGAAGGGGGTTTGTGAAATTTTTGTAGGGATCGAAAACTAATTATACGCTTACATATTCTCGAAACTATGGTAACCATCATCCTAACAAGCCAAGAATCGTAAAAATCGGGCACCATTTGAAAGAAATATGATAATTTCTAATTTTGCAAATTTTTCGTGTACTAACCCCTTTGGCTTTGAAGGGGGTTTGTGAAATTTTTTTAGCGATAGAAAACTACTTATACGCCAACATATTCTCGAAAATATGGTAACCATCATCTTAACAAGCAAAGAATGTTAAAAATCGGGCACCATTTGAAAGAGTTATGGTACTTTCAAATTTTGCAAGTTTTTCGTGTACTACCCCCTTTGGCTTTGAAGGGGGTTTGTGAAATTTTTGTAAGGATCGAAAACTAATTATACGCTTACATATTCTCGAAACTATGGTAACCATCATCCTAACAAGCCAAGAATCTTAAAAATCGGGCATCATTTGAAAGAAATATGATAATTTCAAATTTTGCAAATTTTTCGTGTACTAACCCCTTTGGCTTTGAAGGGGGTTTGTGAAATTTTTTTAGTGATCGAAAACTAAGTATACGCCTACATATTCTCGAAAATATGGTAACCATCATCCTAACAAGCAAAGAATCTTAAAAATCGGGCACCATTTGAAAGAGTTATGGTAGTTTCAAATTTTGCAAGTTTTTCGTGTACTACCCCTTTTGGCTTTGAAGGGAGTTTGTGAAATTTTTGTAGGGATCGAAAACTAATTATACGCTTACATATTATCGAAACTATGGTAACCATCATCTTAACAAGCAAAGAATCTTAAAAATCGGCCACCATTTGAAAGAGTTATGGGAGATTCAAATTTTGCAAGTTTTTCGTGTACTACCCCCTTTGGCTTTGAAGGGGGTTTGTGAAATTTTTGTAGGGATCGAAAACTAATTATACGCTTACATATTATCGAAACTATGATAACCATCATCCTAACAAGCCAAGAATCTTAAAAATCGGGAACTATTTGAAAGAATTATGGTACTTTCAAATTTTGCAAATTTTTCGTGTACTAACCCCTTTGGATTTGAAGGGGGTTTGTGAAATTTTTTTAGCGATCGAAAACTACTTATACGCCAACATATTCTCGAAAATATGGTAACCATCATCTTAACAAGCAAAGAATCTTAAAAATCGGGCACCATTTGAAAGAATTATGGTACTTTCAAATTTTGCAAATTTTTCGTGTACTAACCCCTTTGGATTTGAAGGGGGTTTTTGAAATTTTTTTAGCGATAGAAAACTACTTATACGCCAACATATTCTCGAAAATATGGTAACCATCATCTTAACAAGCAAAGAATGTTAAAAATCGGGCACCATTTGAAAGAGTTATGGTACTTTCAAATTTTGCAAGTTTTTCGTGTACTTACCCCTTTGGCTTTGAAGGGGGTTTGTGAAATTTTTGTAGGGATCGAAAACTAATTATACGCTTACATTTTCTCGAAAATATGGTAACCATCATCTTAACAAGCAAAGAATCTTAAAAATCGGCCACCATTTGAAAGAAATATGATAATTTCAAATTTTGCAAATTTTTCGTGTACTAACCCCTTTGGCTTTGAAGGGGGTTTGTGAAATTTTTTTAGTGATCGAAAACTAAGTATACGCCTACATATTCTCGAAAATATGGTAACCATCATCCTAAAAAGCCAAGAATCTTAAAAATCGGGCACCATTTGAAAGAGTTATGGTATATTCAAATTTTGCAAATTTTTCGTGTACTAACCCCTTTGGATTTGAAGGGGGTTTGTGAAATTTTTTTAGCGATAGAAAACTACTTATACGCCAACATATTCTTGAAAATATGGTAACCATCATCTTAACAAGCAAAGAATCTTAAAAATCGGGCACCATTTGAAAGAGTTATGGTACTTTCAAATTTTGCAAGTTTTTCGTGTACTACCCCCTTTGGCTTTGAAGGGGGTTTGTGAAATTTTTGTAGGGATCGAAAACTAATTATACGCTTACATATTCTCGAAACTATGGTAACCATCATCCTAACAAGCCAAGAATCTTAAAAATCGGGCACCATTTGAAAGAAATATGATAATTTCAAATTTTGCAAATTTTTCGTGTACTAACCCCTTTGGCTTTGAAGGGGGTTTGTGAAATTTTTTTAGAGATCGAAAACTAAGTATACGCCTACATATTCTCGAAAATATGGTAACCATCATCCTAACAAGCAAAGAATCTTAAAGATCGGGCACCATTTGAAAGAGTTATGGTAGTTTCAAATTTTGCAAGTTTTTCGTGTACTACCCCCTTTGGCTTTGAAGGGGGTTTGTGAAATTTTTGTAGGGATCGAAAACTAATTATACGCTTACATATTCTCGAAAATATGGTAACCATCATCCTAAAAAGCCAAGAATCTTAAAAATCGGGCACCATTTGAAAGAATTATGGTACTTTCAAATTTTACAAATTTTTCGTGTACTAACCCCTTTGGATTTGAAGGGGGTTTGTGAAATTTTTTTAGCGATCGAAAACTACTTATACGCCAACATATTCTCGAAAATATGGTAACCATCATCTTAACAAGCAAAGAATCTTAAAAATCGGCCACCATTTGAAAGAGTTATGGTACTTTCAAATTTTGCAAGTTTTTCGTGTACTACCCCCTTTGGCTTTGAAGGGGGTTTGTGAAATTTTTGTAGGGATCGAAAACTAATTATACGCTTATATATTCTCGAAACTATGGTAACCATCATCCTAACAAGCCAGGAATCTTAAAAATCGGGCACCATTTGAAAGAAATATGATAATTTCAAATTTTGCAAATTTTTCGTGTACTAACCCCTTTGGCTTTGAAGGGGGTTTGTGAAATTTTTTTAGCGATCGAAAACTACTTATACGCCAACATTTTCTCGAAAATATGGTAACCATCATCTTAACAAGCAAAGAATCTTAAAAATCGGCCACCATTTGAAAGAGTTATGGTACTTTCAAATTTTGCAAGTTTTTCGTGTACTACCCCCTTTGGCTTTGAAGGGGGTTTGTGAAATTTTTGTAGGGATCGAAAACTAATTATACGCTTACATATTATTGAAACTATGGTTACCATCATCCTAAAAAGCCAAGAATCTTAAAAATCGGGCACCATTTGAAAGAGTTATGGTACATTCAAATTTTGCAAATTTTTCGTGTACTAACCCCTTTGGATTTGAAGGGGGTTTGTGAAATTTTTTTAGCGATAGAAAACTACTTATACGCCAACATATTCTCGAAAATATGGTAACCATCATCTTAACAAGCAAAGAATCTTAAAAATCGGCCACCATTTGAAAGAGTTATGGTACTTTCAAATTTTGCAAGTTTTTCGTGTACTACCCCCTTTGGCTTCGAAGGGGGTTTGTGAAATTTTTGTAGGGATCGAAAACTAATTATACGCTTACATATTCTCGAAACTATGGTAACCATCATCCTAACAATCCAAGAATCTTAAAAATCGGGCACCATTTGAAAGAAATATGATAATTTCAAATTTTGCAAATTTTTCGTGTACGTTTGGCTTTGAAGGGGGTTTGTGAAATTTTTTTAGAGATCGAAAACTAAGTATACGCCTACATATTCTCGAAAATATGGTAACCATCATCCTAACAAGCAAAGAATCTTAAAGATCGGGCACCATTTGAAAGAGTTATGGTAGTTTCAAATTTTGCAAGTTTTTCGTGTACTTACCCCTTTGGCTTTGAAGGGGGTTTGTGAAATTTTTGTAGGGATCGAAAACTAATTATACGCTTACATTTTCTCGAAAATATGGTAACCATCATCTTAACAAGCAAAGAATCTTAAAAATCGGCCACCATTTGAAAGAAATATGATAATTTCAAATTTTGCAAATTTTTCGTGTACTAACCCCTTTGGCTTTGAAGGGGGTTTGTGAAATTTTTTTAGTGATCGAAAACTAAGTATACGCCTACATATTCTCGAAAATATGGTAACCATCATCCTAAAAAGCCAAGAATCTTAAAAATCGGGCACCATTTGAAAGAGTTATGGTATATTCAAATTTTGCAAATTTTTCGTGTACTAACCCCTTTGGATTTGAAGGGGGTTTGTGAAATTTTTTTAGCGATAGAAAACTACTTATACGCCAACATATTCTTGAAAATATGGTAACCATCATCTTAACAAGCAAAGAATCTTAAAAATCGGGCACCATTTGAAAGAGTTATGGTACTTTCAAATTTTGCAAGTTTTTCGTGTACTACCCCCTTTGGCTTTGAAGGGGGTTTGTGAAATTTTTGTAGGGATCGAAAACTAATTATACGCTTACATATTCTCGAAACTATGGTAACCATCATCCTAACAAGCCAAGAATCTTAAAAATCGGGCACCATTTGAAAGAAATATGATAATTTCAAATTTTGCAAATTTTTCGTGTACTAACCCCTTTGGCTTTGAAGGGGGTTTGTGAAATTTTTATAGAGATCGAAAACTAAGTATACGCCTACATATTCTCGAAAATATGGTAACCATCATCCTAACAAGCAAAGAATCTTAAAGATCGGGCACCATTTGAAAGAGTTATGGTAGTTTCAAATTTTGCAAGTTTTTCGTGTACTACCCCCTTTGGCTTTGAAGGGGGTTTGTGAAATTTTTGTAGGGATCGAAAACTAATTATACGCTTACATATTCTCGAAAATATGGTAACCATCATCCTAAAAAGCCAAGAATCTTAAAAATCGGGCACCATTTGAAAGAATTATGGTACTTTCAAATTTTACAAATTTTTCGTGTACTAACCCCTTTGGCTTTGAAGGGGGTTTGTGAAATTTTTGTAGGGATCGAAAACTAATTATACGCTTATATATTCTCGAAACTATGGTAACCATCATCCTAACAAGCCAGGAATCTTAAAAATCGGGCACCATTTGAAAGAAATATGATAATTTCAAATTTTGCAAATTTTTCGTGTACTAACCCCTTTGGCTTTGAAGGGGGTTTGTGAAATTTTTTTAGCGATCGAAAACTACTTATACGCCAACATTTTCTCGAAAATATGGTAACCATCATCTTAACAAGCAAAGAATCTTAAAAATCGGCCACCATTTGAAAGAGTTATGGTACTTTCAAATTTTGCAAGTTTTTCGTGTACTACCCCCTTTGGCTTTGAAGGGGGTTTGTGAAATTTTTGTAGGGATCGAAAACTAATTATACGCTTACATATTATTGAAACTATGGTTACCATCATCCTAAAAAGCCAAGAATCTTAAAAATCGGGCACCATTTGAAAGAGTTATGGTACATTCAAATTTTGCAAATTTTTCGTGTACTAACCCCTTTGGATTTGAAGGGGGTTTGTGAAATTTTTTTAGCGATAGAAAACTACTTATACGCCAACATATTCTCGAAAATATGGTAACCATCATCTTAACAAGCAAAGAATCTTAAAAATCGGCCACCATTTGAAAGAGTTATGGTACTTTCAAATTTTGCAAGTTTTTCGTGTACTACCCCCTTTGGCTTTGAAGGGGGTTTGTGAAATTTTTGTAGGGATCGAAAACTAATTATACGCTTACATATTCTCGAAACTATGGTAACCATCATCCTAACAATCCAAGAATCTTAAAAATCGGGCACCATTTGAAAGAAATATGATAATTTCAAATTTTGCAAATTTTTCGTGTACGTTTGGCTTTGAAGGGGGTTTGTGAAATTTTTTTAGAGATCGAAAACTAAGTATACGCCTACATATTCTCGAAAATATGGTAACCATCATCCTAACAAGCAAAGAATCTTAAAGATCGGGCACCATTTGAAAGAGTTATGGTAGTTTCAAATTTTGCAAGTTTTTCGTGTACTACCCCCTTTGGCTTTGAAGGGGGTTTGTGAAATTTTTGTAGGGATCGAAAACTAATTATACGCTTACATATTATCGAAACTATGGTAACCATCATCCTAAAAAGCCAAGAATCTTAAAAATCGGACACCATTTGAAAGAATTATGGTAATTTCAAATTTTACAAATTTTTCGTGTACTAACCCCTTTGGATTTGAAGGGGGTTTGTGAAATTTTTTTAGCGATCGAAAACTACTTATACGCCAACATATTCTCGAAAATATGGTAACCATCATCTTAACAAGCAAAGAATCTTAAAAATCGGCCACCATTTGAAAGAGTTATGGTACTTTCAAACTTTGCAAGTTTTTCGTGTACTACCCCCTTTGGCTTTGAAGGGGGTTTGTGAAATTTTTGTAGGGATCGAAAACTAATTATACGATTACATATTATTGAAACTATGGTAACCATCATCCTAAAAAGCCAAGAATCTTAAAAATCGGGCACCATTTGAAAGAGTTATGGTACTTTCAAATTTTGCAAATTTTTCGTGTACTAACCCCTTTGGATTTGAAGGGGGTTTGTGAAATTTTTTTAGCGATAGAAAACTACTTATACGCCAACATATTCTCGAAAATATGGTAACCATCATCTTAACAAGCAAAGAATCTTAAAAATCGGGCACCATTTGAAAGAGTTATGGTACTTTCAAATTTTGCAAGTTTTTCGTGTACTACCCCCTTTGGCTTTGAAGGGGGTTTGTGAAATTTTTGTAGGGATCGAAAACTAATTATACGCTTACATATTCTCGAAACTATGGAAACCATCATCCTAACAAGCCAAGAATCTTAAAAATCGGGCACCATTTGAAAGAAATATGATAATTTCAAATTTTGCAAATTTTTCGTGTACTAACCCCTTTGGCTTTGAAGGGGGTTTGTGAAATTTTTATAGAGATCGAAAACTAAGTATACGCCTACATATTCTCGAAAATATGGTAACCATCATCCTAACAAGCAAAGAATCTTAAAAATCGGGTACCATTTGAAAGAGTTATGGTAGTTTCAAATTTTGCATGTTTTTCGTGTACTACCCCCTTTGGCTTTGAAGGGGGTTTGTGAAATTTTTGTAGGGATCGAAAACTAATTATACGCTTACATATTATCGAAACTATGGTAACCATCATCCTAAAAAGCCAAGAATCTTAAAAATCGGGCACCATTTGAAAGAATTATGGTACTTTCAAATTTTATAAATTTTTCGTGTACTAACCCCTTTGGATTTGAAGGGGGTTTGTGAAATTTTTTTAGCGATCGAAAACTACTTATACGCCAACATATTCTCGAAAATATGGTAACCATCATCTTAACAAGCAAAGAATCTTAAAAATCGGCCACCATTTGAAAGAGTTATGGTACTTTCAAATTTTGCAAGTTTTTCGTGTACTACCCCCTTTGGCTTTGAAGGGGGTTTGTGAAATTTTTGTAGGGATCGAAAACTAATTATACGCTTATATATTCTCGAAACTATGGTAACCATCATCCTAACAAGCCAGTAATCTTAAAAATCGGGCACCATTTGAAAGAAATATGATAATTTCAAATTTTGCAAATTTTTCGTGTACTAACCCCTTTGGCTTTGAAGGGGGTTTGTGAAATTTTTTTAGCGATCGAAAACTACTTATACGCCAACATTTTCTCGAAAATATGGTAACCATCATCTTAACAAGCAAAGAATCTTAAAAATCGGCCACCATTTGAAAGAGTTATGGTAGTTTCAAATTTTGCATGTTTTTCGTGTACTACCCCCTTTGGCTTTGAAGGGGGTTTGTGAAATTTTTGTAGGGATCGAAAACTAATTATACGCTTACATATTATCGAAACTATGGTAACCATCATCCTAAAAAGCCAAGAATCTTAAAAATCGGGCACCATTTGAAAGAATTATGGTAATTTCAAATTTTACAAATTTTTCGTGTACTAACCCCTTTGGATTTGAAGGGGGTTTGTGAAATTTTTTTAGCGATCGAAAACTACTTATACGCCAACATATTCTCGAAAATATGGTAACCATCATCTTAACAAGCAAAGAATCTTAAAAATCGGCCACCATTTGAAAGAGTTATGGTACTTTCAAACTTTGCAAGTTTTTCGTGTACTACCCCCTTTGGCTTTGAAGGGGGTTTGTGAAATTTTTGTAGGGATCGAAAACTAATTATACGATTACATATTATTGAAACTATGGTAACCATCATCCTAAAAAGCCAAGAATCTTAAAAATCGGGCACCATTTGAAAGAGTTATGGTACTTTCAAATTTTGCAAATTTTTCGTGTACTAACCCCTTTGGATTTGAAGGGGGTTTGTGAAATTTTTTTAGCGATAGAAAACTACTTATACGCCAACATATTCTCGAAAATATGGTAACCATCATCTTAACAAGCAAAGAATCTTAAAAATCGGGCACCATTTGAAAGAGTTATGGTACTTTCAAATTTTGCAAGTTTTTCGTGTACTACCCCCTTTGGCTTTGAAGGGGGTTTGTGAAATTTTTGTAGGGATCGAAAACTAATTATACGCTTACATATTCTCGAAACTATGGAAACCATCATCCTAACAAGCCAAGAATCTTAAAAATCGGGCACCATTTGAAAGAAATATGATAATTTCAAATTTTGCAAATTTTTCGTGTACTAACCCCTTTGGCTTTGAAGGGGGTTTGTGAAATTTTTTTAGAGATCGAAAACTAAGTATACGCCTACATATTCTCGAAAATATGGTAACCATCATCCTAACAAGCAAAGAATCTTAAAAATCGGGTACCATTTGAAAGAGTTATGGTAGTTTCAAATTTTGCATGTTTTTCGTGTACTACCCCCTTTGGCTTTGAAGGGGGTTTGTGAAATTTTTGTAGGGATCGAAAACTAATTATACGCTTACATATTATCGAAACTATGGTAACCATCATCCTAAAAAGCCAAGAATCTTAAAAATCGGGCACCATTTGAAAGAATTATGGTACTTTCAAATTTTATAAATTTTTCGTGTACTAACCCCTTTGGATTTGAAGGGGGTTTGTGAAATTTTTTTAGCGATCGAAAACTACTTATACGCCAACATATTCTCGAAAATATGGTAACCATCATCTTAACAAGCAAAGAATCTTAAAAATCGGCCACCATTTGAAAGAGTTATGGTACTTTCAAATTTTGCAAGTTTTTCGTGTACTACCCCCTTTGGCTTTGAAGGGGGTTTGTGAAATTTTTGTAGGGATCGAAAACTAATTATACGCTTATATATTCTCGAAACTATGGTAACCATCATCCTAACAAGCCAGTAATCTTAAAAATCGGGCACCATTTGAAAGAAATATGATAATTTCAAATTTTGCAAATTTTTCGTGTACTAACCCCTTTGGCTTTGAAGGGGGTTTGTGAAATTTTTTTAGCGATCGAAAACTACTTATACGCCAACATTTTCTCGAAAATATGGTAACCATCATCTTAACAAGCAAAGAATCTTAAAAATCGGCCACCATTTGAAAGAGTTATGGTACTTTCAAATTTTGCAAGTTTTTCGTGTACTACCCCCTTTGGCTTTGAAGGGGGTTTGTGAAATTTTTGTAGGGATCGAAAACTAATTATACGCTTACATATTATCGAAACTATGGTAACCATCATCCTAAAAAGCCAAGAATCTTAAAAATCGGGCACCATTTGAAAGAATTATGGTACTTTCAAATTTTACAAATTTTTCGTGTACTAACCCCTTTGGATTTGAAGGGGGTTTGTGAAATTTTTTTAGCGATCGAAAACTACTTATACGCCAACATATTCTCGAAAATATGGTAACCATCATCTTAACAAGCAAAGAATCTTAAAAATCGGCCACCATTTGAAAGAGTTATGGTACTTTCAAATTTTGCAAGTTTTTCGTGTACTACCCCCTTTGGCTTTGAAGGGGGTTTGTGAAATTTTTGTAGGGATCGAAAACTAATTATACGCTTATATATTCTCGAAACTATGGTAACCATCATCCTAACAAGCCAGGAATCTTAAAAATCGGGCACCATTTGAAAGACATATGATAATTTCAAATTTTGCAAATTTTTCGTGTACTAACCCCTTTGGCTTTGAAGGGGGTTTGTGAAATTTTTTTAGCGATCGAAAACTACTTATACGCCAACATTTTCTCAAAAATATGGTAACCATCATCTTAACAAGCAAAGAATCTTAAAAATCGGCCACCATTTGAAAGAGTTATGGTACTTTCAAATTTTGCAAGTTTTTCGTGTACTACCCCCTTTGGCTTTGAAGGGGGTTTGTGAAATTTTTGTAGGGGTCGAAAACTAATTATACGCTTACATATTATCGAAACTATGGTAACCATCATCCTAAAAAGCCAAGAATCTTAAAAATCGGGCACCATTTGAAAGAGTTATGGTACTTTCAAATTTTGCAAATTTTTCGTGTATTAACCCCTTTAGATTTGAAGGGGGTTTGTGAAATTTTTTTAGCGATATAAAACTACTTATACGCCAACATATTCTCGAAAATATGGTAACCATCATCTTAACAAGCAAAGAATCTTAAAAATCGGGCACTATTTGAAAGAGTTATGGTACTTTCAAATTTTTCAAGTTTTTCGTGTACTACCCCCTTTGGCTTTGAAGGAGGTTTGTGAAATTTTTGTAGGGATCGAAAACTAATTATACGCTTACATATTCTCGAAACTATGGTAACCATCATCCTAACAAGCCAAGAATCTTAAAAATCGGGCACCATTTGAAAGAAATATGATAATTTCAAATTTTGCAAATTTTTCGTGTGCTAACCCCTTTGGCTTTGAAGGGGGTTTGTGAAATTTTTTTAGTGATCGAAAACTAAGTATACGCCTACATATTCTCGAAAATATGGTAACCATCATCCTAACAAGCAAAGAATCTTAAAAATCGGGCACCATTTGAAAGAGTTATGGTAGTTTCAAATTTTGCAAGTTTTTCGTGTACTACCCCCTTTGGCTTTGAAGGGGGTTTGTGAAATTTTTGTAGGGATCGAAAACTAATTATACGCTTACATATTATCGAAACTATGGTAACCATCATCCTAACAAGCCAGGAATCTTAAAAATCGGGCACCATTTGAAAGAAATATGATAATTTCAAATTTTGCAAATTTTTCGTGTACTAACCCCTTTGGCTTTGAAGGGGGTTTGTGAAATTTTTTTAGCGATCGAAAACTACTTATACGCCAACATTTTCTCGAAAATATGGTAACCATCATCTTAACAAGCAAAGAATCTTAAAAATCGGCCACCATTTGAAAGAGTTATGGTACTTTCAATTTTTGCAAGTTTTTCGTGTACTACCCCCTTTGGCTTTGAAGGGGGTTTGTGAAATTTTTGTAGGGATCGAAAACTAATTATACGCTTACATATTCTCGAAACTATGGTAACCATCATCCTAACAAGCCAAGAATCTTAAAAATCGGGCACCATTTGAAAGAAATATGATAACTTCAAATTTTGCAAATTTTTCGTGTACTAACCCCTTTGGCTTTGAAGGGGGTTTGTGAAATTTTTTTTAGTGATCGAAAACTAAGTATACGCCTACATATTCTCGAAAATATGGTAACCATCATCCTAACAAGCAAAGAATCTTAAAAATCGGGCACCATTTGAAAGAGTTATGGTAGTTTCAAATTTTGCAAGTTTTTCGTGTACTACCCCCTTTGGCTTTGAAGGGGGTTTGTGAAATTTTTGTAGGGATCGAAAACTAATTATACGCTTACATATTATCGAAACTATGGTAACCATCATCCTAAAAAGCCAAGAATCTTAAAAATCGGACACCATTTGAAAGAATTATGGTACTTTCAAATTTTACAAGTTTTTCGTGTACTAACCCCCTTTGGATTTGAAGGGGGTTTGTGAAATTTTTTTAGCGATCGAAAACTACTTATACGCCAACATATTCTCAAAAATATGGTAACCATCATCTTAACAAGCAAAGAATCTAAAAAATCGGCCACCATTTGAAATAGTGATGGTACTTTCAAATTTTGCAAGTTTTTCGTGTACTACCCCCTTTGGCTTTGAAGGGGGTTTGTGAAATTTTTGTAGGGATCGAAAACTAATTATACGCTTATATATTCTCGAAACTATGGTAACCATCATCCTAACAAGCCAGGAATCTTAAAAATCGGGCACCATTTGAAAGAAATATGATAATTTCAAATTTTGCAAATTTTTCGTGTACTAACCCCTTTGGCTTTGAAGGGGGTTTGTGAAATTTTTTTAGCGATCGAAAACTACTTATACGCCAACATTTTCTCGAAAATATGGTAACCATCATCTTAACAAGCAAAGAATCTTAAAAATCGGCCACCATTTGAAAGAGTTATGGTACTTTCAAATTTTGCAAGTTTTTCGTGTACTACCCCCTTTGGCTTTGAAGGGGGTTTGTGAAATTTTTGTAGGGATAGAAAACTAATTATACGCTTACATATTATTGAAACTATGGTAACCATAATCCTAAAAAGCCAAGAATCTTAAAAATCGGGCACCATTTGAAAGAGTTATGGTACTTTCAAATTTTGCAAATTTTTCGTGTACTATAACCCCTTTGGATTTGAAGGGGGTTTGTGAAATTTTTTTAGCGATAGAAAACTACTTATACGCCAACATATTCTCGAAAATATGGTAACCATCATCTTAACAAGCAAAGAATCTTATAAATCGGGCACCATTTGAAAGAGTTATGGTACTTTCAAATTTTGCAAGTTTTTCGTGTACTACCCCCTTTGGCTTTGAAGGGGGTTTGTGAAATTTTTGTAGGGATCGAAAACTAATTATACGCTTATATATTCTCGAAACTATGGTAACCATCATCCTAACAAGCCAGGAATCTTAAAAATCGGGCACCATTTGAAAGAAATATGATAATTTCAAATTTTGCAAATTTTTCGTGTACTAACCCCTTTGGCTTTGAAGGGGGTTTGTGAAATTTTTTTAGAGATCGAAAACTAAGTATACGCTTACATATTCTCGAAAATATGGTAACCGTCATCCTAACAAGCAAAGAATCTTAAAAATCGGGCACCATTTGAAAGAGTTATGGTAGTTTCAAATTTTGCAAGTTTTTCGTGTACTACCCCCTTTGGCTTTGAAGGGGGTTTGTGAAATTTTTGTAGGGATCGAAAACTAATTATACGCTTACATATTATCGAAACTATGGTAACCATCATCCTAAAAAGCCAAGAATCTTAAAAATCGGGCACCATTTGAAAGAATTATGGTACTTTCAAATTTTACAAATTTTTCGTGTACTAACCCCTTTGGATTTGAAGGGGGTTTGTGAAATTTTTTTAGCGATCGAAAACTACTTATACGCCAACATATTCTCGAAAATATGGTAACCATCATCTTAACAAGCAAAGAATCTTAAAAATCGGCCACCATTTGAAAGAGTTATGGTACTTTCAAATTTTGCAAGTTTTTCGTGTACTACCCCCTTTGGCTTTGAAGGGGGTTTGTGAAATTTTTGTAGGGATCGAAAACTAATTATACGCTTATATATTCTCGAAACTATGGTAACCATCATCCTATCAAGCCAGGAATCTTAAAAATCGGGCACCATTTGAAAGAAATATGATAATTTCAAATTTTGCAAATTTTTCGTGTACTAACCCCTTTGGCTTTGAAGGGGGTTTGTGAAATTTTTTTAGCGATCGAAAACTACTTATACGCCAACATTTTCTCGAAAATATGGTAACAATCATCTTAACAAGCAAAGAATCTTAAAAATCGGCCACCATTTGAAAGAGTTATGGTACTTTCAAATTTTGCAAGTTTTTCGTGTACTACCCCCTTTGGCTTTGAAGGGGGTTTGTGAAATTTTTGTAGGGATCGAAAACTAATTATACGCTTACATAT
Source organism: Urtica dioica subsp. dioica (assembly GCF_054948205.1). Taxonomy (NCBI): domain Eukaryota; kingdom Viridiplantae; phylum Streptophyta; class Magnoliopsida; order Rosales; family Urticaceae; genus Urtica; species Urtica dioica. The sequence continues at coordinate 50,756,319 of NC_142758.1, forward strand.
TCTCGAAACTATGGTAACCATCATCCTAACAAGCCAAGAATCTTAAAAATCGGGCACCATTTGAAAGAAATATGATAATTTCAAATTTTGCAAATTTTTCGTGTACTAACCCCTTTCGCTTGGAAGGGGGTTTGTGAAATTTTTTTAGCTATCGAAAACTACTTATACGCCAACATTTTCTCGAAAATATGGTAACCATCATCTTAACAAGCAAAGAATCTTAAAAATCGGCCACCATTTGAAAGAGTTATGGTACTTTCAAATTTTGCAAGTTTTTCGTGTACTTACCCCCTTTGGCTTTGAAGGGGGTTTGTGAAATTTTTGTAGGGATCGAAAACTAATTATACGCTTACATATTCTCGAAACTATGGTAACCATCATCCTAACAAGCCAAGAATCTTAAAAATCGGGCACCATTTGAAAGAAATATGATAATTTCAAATTTTGCAAATTTTTCGTGTACTAACCCCTTTGGCTTTGAAGGGGGTTTGTGAAATTTTTTTAGTGATCGAAAACTAAGTATACGCCTACATATTCTCGAAAATATGGTAACCATCATCCTAACAAGCAAAGAATCTTAAAAATCGGGCACCATTTGAAAGAGTTATGGTAGTTTCAAATTTTGCAAGTTTTTCGTGTACTACCCCCTTTGGCTTTGAAGGGGGTTTGTGAAATTTTTGTAGGGATCGAAAACTAATTATACGCTTACATATTATCGAAACTATGGTAACCATCATCCTAAAAAGCCAAGAATCTTAAAAATCGGGTACCATTTGAAAGAATTATGGTACTTTAAAATTTTACAAATTTTTCGTGTACTAACCCCTTTGGATTTGAAGGGGGTTTGTGAAATTTTTTCAGCGATCGAAAACTACTTATACGCCAACATATTCTCGAAAATTTGGTAACCATCATCTTAACAAGCAAAGAATCTTAAAAATCGGGCACCATTTGAAAGAGTTATGACACTTTCAAATTTTGCAAGTTTTTCGTGTAATACCCCCTTTGGCTTTGAAGGGGGTTTGTGAAATTTTTGTAGGGATCGAAAACTAATTATACGCTTACATATTCTCGAAACTATGGTAACCATCATCCTAACAAGCCAAGAATCTTAAAAATCGGGCACCATTTGAAAGAAATATGATAATTTCAAATTTTGCAAATTTTTCGTGTACTAACCCCTTTGGCTTTGAAGGGTGTTTGTGAAATTTTTTTAGAGATCGAAAACTAAGTATACGCCTACATATTCTCGAAAATATGGTAACCATCATCCTAACAAGCAAAGAATCTTAAAAATCGGGCACCATTTGAAAGAGTTATGGTAGTTTCAAATTTTGCAAGTTTTTCGTGTACTACCCCCTTTGGCTTTGAAGGGGGTTTGTGAAATTTTTGTAGGGATCGAAAACTAATTATACGCTTACATATTATCGAAACTATGGTAACCATCATCCTAAAAAGCCAAGAATCTTAAAAATCGGGCACCATGTGAAAGAATTATGGTACTTTCAAATTTTACAAATTTTTCGTGTACTAACCCCTTTGGATTTGAAGGGGGTTTGTGAAATTTTTTTAGCGATCGAAAACTACTTATACGCCAACATTTTCTCGAAAATATGGTAACCATCATCTTAACAAGCAAAGAATCTTAAAAATCGGCCACCATTTGAAAGAGTTATGGTACTTTCAATTTTTGCAAGTTTTTCGTGTACTACCCCCTTTGGCTTTGAAGGGGGTTTGTGAAATTTTTGTAGGGATCGAAAACTAATTATACGCTTACATATTCTCGAAACTATGGTAACCATCATCCTAACAAGCCAAGAATCTTAAAAATCGGGCACCATTTGAAAGAAATATGATAACTTCAAATTTTGCAAATTTTTCGTGTACTAACCCCTTTGGCTTTGAAGGGGGTTTGTGAAATTTTTTTTAGTGATCGAAAACTAAGTATACGCCTACATATTCTCGAAAATATGGTAACCATCATCCTAACAAGCAAAGAATCTTAAAAATCGGGCACCATTTGAAAGAGTTATGGTAGTTTCAAATTTTGCAAGTTTTTCGTGTACTACCCCCTTTGGCTTTGAAGGGGGTTTGTGAAATTTTTGTAGGGATCGAAAACTAATTATACGCTTACATATTATCGAAACTATGGTAACCATCATCCTAAAAAGCCAAGAATCTTAAAAATCGGACACCATTTGAAAGAATTATGGTACTTTCAAATTTTACAAGTTTTTCGTGTACTAACCCCCTTTGGATTTGAAGGGGGTTTGTGAAATTTTTTTAGCGATCGAAAACTACTTATACGCCAACATATTCTCAAAAATATGGTAACCATCATCTTAACAAGCAAAGAATCTAAAAAATCGGCCACCATTTGAAATAGTTATGGTACTTTCAAATTTTGCAAGTTTTTCGTGTACTACCCCCTTTGGCTTTGAAGGGGGTTTGTGAAATTTTTGTAGGGATCGAAAACTAATTATACGCTTATATATTCTCGAAACTATGGTAACCATCATCCTAACAAGCCAGGAATCTTAAAAATCGGGCACCATTTGAAAGAAATATGATAATTTCAAATTTTGCAAATTTTTCGTGTACTAACCCCTTTGGCTTTGAAGGGGGTTTGTGAAATTTTTTTAGCGATCGAAAACTACTTATACGCCAACATTTTCTCGAAAATATGGTAACCATCATCTTAACAAGCAAAGAATCTTAAAAATCGGCCACCATTTGAAAGAGTTATGGTACTTTCAAATTTTGCAAGTTTTTCGTGTACTACCCCCTTTGGCTTTGAAGGGGGTTTGTGAAATTTTTGTAGGGATAGAAAACTAATTATACGCTTACATATTATTGAAACTATGGTAACCATAATCCTAAAAAGCCAAGAATCTTAAAAATCGGGCACCATTTGAAAGAGTTATGGTACTTTCAAATTTTGCAAATTTTTCGTGTACTATAACCCCTTTGGATTTGAAGGGGGTTTGTGAAATTTTTTTAGCGATAGAAAACTACTTATACGCCAACATATTCTCGAAAATATGGTAACCATCATCTTAACAAGCAAAGAATCTTATAAATCGGGCACCATTTGAAAGAGTTATGGTACTTTCAAATTTTGCAAGTTTTTCGTGTACTACCCCCTTTGGCTTTGAAGGGGGTTTGTGAAATTTTTGTAGGGATCGAAAACTAATTATACGCTTATATATTCTCGAAACTATGGTAACCATCATCCTAACAAGCCAGGAATCTTAAAAATCGGGCACCATTTGAAAGAAATATGATAATTTCAAATTTTGCAAATTTTTCGTGTACTAACCCCTTTGGCTTTGAAGGGGGTTTGTGAAATTTTTTTAGAGATCGAAAACTAAGTATACGCCTACATATTCTCGAAAATATGGTAACCGTCATCCTAACAAGCAAAGAATCTTAAAAATCGGGCACCATTTGAAAGAGTTATGGTAGTTTCAAATTTTGCAAGTTTTTCGTGTACTACCCCCTTTGGCTTTGAAGGGGGTTTGTGAAATTTTTGTAGGGATCGAAAACTAATTATACGCTTACATATTATCGAAACTATGGTAACCATCATCCTAAAAAGCCAAGAATCTTAAAAATCGGGCACCATTTGAAAGAATTATGGTACTTTCAAATTTTACAAATTTTTCGTGTACTAACCCCTTTGGATTTGAAGGGGGTTTGTGAAATTTTTTTAGCGATCGAAAACTACTTATACGCCAACATATTCTCGAAAATATGGTAACCATCATCTTAACAAGCAAAGAATCTTAAAAATCGGCCACCATTTGAAAGAGTTATGGTACTTTCAAATTTTGCAAGTTTTTCGTGTACTACCCCCTTTGGCTTTGAAGGGGGTTTGTGAAATTTTTGTAGGGATCGAAAACTAATTATACGCTTATATATTCTCGAAACTATGGTAACCATCATCCTATCAAGCCAGGAATCTTAAAAATCGGGCACCATTTGAAAGAAATATGATAATTTCAAATTTTGCAAATTTTTCGTGTACTAACCCCTTTGGCTTTGAAGGGGGTTTGTGAAATTTTTTTAGCGATCGAAAACTACTTATACGCCAACATTTTCTCGAAAATATGGTAACAATCATCTTAACAAGCAAAGAATCTTAAAAATCGGCCACCATTTGAAAGAGTTATGGTACTTTCAAATTTTGCAAGTTTTTCGTGTACTACCCCCTTTGGCTTTGAAGGGGGTTTGTGAAATTTTTGTAGGGATCGAAAACTAATTATACGCTTACATATTCTCGAAACTATGGTAACCATCATCCTAACAAGCCAAGAATCTTAAAAATCGGGCACCATTTGAAAGAAATATGATAATTTCAAATTTTGCAAATTTTTCGTGTACTAACCCCTTTCGCTTGGAAGGGGGTTTGTGAAATTTTTTTAGCTATCGAAAACTACTTATACGCCAACATTTTCTCGAAAATATGGTAACCATCATCTTAACAAGCAAAGAATCTTAAAAATCGGCCACCATTTGAAAGAGTTATGGTACTTTCAAATTTTGCAAGTTTTTCGTGTACTTACCCCCTTTGGCTTTGAAGGGGGTTTGTGAAATTTTTGTAGGGATCGAAAACTAATTATACGCTTACATATTCTCGAAACTATGGTAACCATCATCCTAACAAGCCAAGAATCTTAAAAATCGGGCACCATTTGAAAGAAATATGATAATTTCAAATTTTGCAAATTTTTCGTGTACTAACCCCTTTGGCTTTGAAGGGGGTTTGTGAAATTTTTTTAGTGATCGAAAACTAAGTATACGCCTACATATTCTCGAAAATATGGTAACCATCATCCTAACAAGCAAAGAATCTTAAAAATCGGGCACCATTTGAAAGAGTTATGGTAGTTTCAAATTTTGCAAGTTTTTCGTGTACTACCCCCTTTGGCTTTGAAGGGGGTTTGTGAAATTTTTGTAGGGATCGAAAACTAATTATACGCTTACATATTATCGAAACTATGGTAACCATCATCCTAAAAAGCCAAGAATCTTAAAAATCGGGTACCATTTGAAAGAATTATGGTACTTTAAAATTTTACAAATTTTTCGTGTACTAACCCCTTTGGATTTGAAGGGGGTTTGTGAAATTTTTTCAGCGATCGAAAACTACTTATACGCCAACATATTCTCGAAAATTTGGTAACCATCATCTTAACAAGCAAAGAATCTTAAAAATCGGGCACCATTTGAAAGAGTTATGACACTTTCAAATTTTGCAAGTTTTTCGTGTAATACCCCCTTTGGCTTTGAAGGGGGTTTGTGAAATTTTTGTAGGGATCGAAAACTAATTATACGCTTACATATTCTCGAAACTATGGTAACCATCATCCTAACAAGCCAAGAATCTTAAAAATCGGGCACCATTTGAAAGAAATATGATAATTTCAAATTTTGCAAATTTTTCGTGTACTAACCCCTTTGGCTTTGAAGGGTGTTTGTGAAATTTTTTTAGAGATCGAAAACTAAGTATACGCCTACATATTCTCGAAAATATGGTAACCATCATCCTAACAAGCAAAGAATCTTAAAAATCGGGCACCATTTGAAAGAGTTATGGTAGTTTCAAATTTTGCAAGTTTTTCGTGTACTACCCCCTTTGGCTTTGAAGGGGGTTTGTGAAATTTTTGTAGGGATCGAAAACTAATTATACGCTTACATATTATCGAAACTATGGTAACCATCATCCTAAAAAGCCAAGAATCTTAAAAATCGGGCACCATGTGAAAGAATTATGGTACTTTCAAATTTTACAAATTTTTCGTGTACTAACCCCTTTGGATTTGAAGGGGGTTTGTGAAATTTTTTTAGCGATCGAAAACTACTTATACGCCAACATATTCTCGAAAATATGGTAACCATCATCTTAACAAGCATAGAATCTTAAAAATCGGCCACCATTTGAAAGAGTTATGGTACTTTCAAATTTTGCAAGTTTTTCGTGTATTACCCCCTTTGGCTTTGAAGGGGGTTTGTGAAATTTTTGTAGGGATCGAAAACTAATTATACGCTTATATATTCTCGAAACTATGGTAACCATCATCCTAACAAGCCAGGAATCTTAAAAATCGGGCACCATTTGAAAGAAATATGATAATTTCAAATTTTGCAAATTTTTCGTGTACTAACCCCTTTGGCTTTGAAGGGGGTTTGTGAAATTTTTTTAGCGATCGAAAACTACTTATACGCCAACATTTTCTCGAAAATATGGTATACATCATCTTAACAAGCAAAGAATCTTAAAAATCGGCCACCATTTGAAAGAGTTATGGTACTTTCAAATTTTGCAAGTTTTTCGTGTACTACCCCCTTTGGCTTTGAAGGGGGTTTGTGAAATTTTTGTAGGGATCGAAAACTAATTATACGCTTACATATTATTGAAACTATGGTAACCATAATCCTAAAAAGCCAAGAATCTTAAAAATCGGGCACCATTTGAAAGAGTTATGGTACTTTCAAATTTTGCAAATTTTTCGTGTACTAACCCCTTTGGATTTGAAGGGGGTTTGTGAAATTTTTTTAGCGATAGAAAACTACTTATACGCCAACATATTCTCGAAAATATGGTAACCATCATCTTAACAAGCAAAGAATCTTAAAAATCGGGCACCATTTGAAAGAGTTATGGTACTTTCAAATTTTGCAAGTTTTTCGTGTACTACCCCCTTTGGCTTTGAAGGGGGTTTGTGAAATTTTTGTAGGGATCGAAAACTAATTATACGCTTACATATTATCGAAACTATGGTAACCATCATCCTAAAAAGCCAAGAATCTTAAAAATCGGGCACCATGTGAAAGAATTATGGTACTTTCAAATTTTACAAATTTTTCGTGTACTAACCCCTTTGGATTTGAAGGGGGTTTGTGAAATTTTTTTAGCGATCGAAAACTACTTATACGCCAACATATTCTCGAAAATATGGTAACCATCATCTTAACGAGCAAAGAATCTTAAAAATCGGCCACCATTTGAAAGAGTTATGGTACTTTCAAATTTTGCAAGTTTTTCGTGTATTACCCCCTTTGGCTTTGAAGGGGGTTTGTGAAATTTTTGTAGGGATCGAAAACTAATTATACGCTTATATATTCTCGAAACTATGGTAACCATCATCCTAACAAGCCAGGAATCTTAAAAATCGGGCACCATGTGAAAGAAATATGATAATTTCAAATTTTGCAAATTTTTCGTGTACTAACCCCTTTGGCTTTGAAGGGGGTTTGTGAAATTTTTTTAGCGATCGAAAACTACTTATACGCCAACATTTTCTCGAAAATATGGTAACCATCATCTTAACAAGCAAAGAATCTTAAAAATCGGCCACCATTTGAAAGAGTTATGGTACTTTCAAATTTTGCAAGTTTTTCGTGTACTACCCCCTTTGGCTTTGAAGGGGGTTTGTGAAATTTTTGTAGGGATCGAAAACTAATTATACGCTTACATATTCTCGAAACTATGGTAACCATCATCCTAACAAGCCAAGAATCTTAAAAATCGGGCACCATTTGAAAGAAATATGATAATTTCAAATTTTGCAAATTTTTCGTGTACTAACCCCTTTGGCTTTGAAGGGGGTTTGTGAAATTTTTTTAGTGATCGAAAACTAAGTATACGCCTACATATTCTCGAAAATATGGTAACCATCATCCTAACAAGCAAAGAATCTTAAAAATCAGGCACCATTTGAAAGAATTATGGTACTTTCAAATTTTACAAATTTTTCGTGTACTAACCCCTTTGGATTTGAAGGGGGTTTGTGAAATTTTTGTAGGGATTGAAAACTAATTATACGCTTACATATTATTGAAACTATGGTAACCATCATCCTAAAAAGCCAAGAATCTTAAAAATCGGGCACCATTTGAAAGAGTTATGGTACTTTCAAATTTTGCAAATTTTTCGTGTACTAACCCCTTTGGATTTGAAGGGGGTTTGTGAAATTTTTTTAGCGATCGAAAACTACTTATACGCCAACATATTCTCGAAAATATGGTAACCATCATCTTAACAAGCAAAGAATCTTAAAAATCGGCCACCATTTGAAAGAGTTATGGTACTTTCAAATTTTGCAAGTTTTTCGTGTACTACCCCCTTTGGCTTTGAAGGGGGTTTGTGAAATTTTTGTAGGGATCGAAAACTAATTATACGCTTACATATTATTGAAACTATGGTAACCATAATCCTAAAAAGCCAAGAATCTTAAAAATCGGGCACCATTTGAAAGAGTTATGGTACTTTCAAATTTTGCAAATTTTTCGTGTACTAACCCCTTTGGATTTGAAGGGGGTTTGTGAAATTTTTTTAGCGATAGAAAACTACTTATACGCCAACATATTCTCGAAAATATGGTAACCATCATCTTAACAAGCAAAGAATCTTAAAAATCGGGCACCATTTGAAAGAGTTATGGTACTTTCAAATTTTGCAAGTTTTTCGTGTACTACCCCCTTTGGCTTTGAAGGGGGTTTGTGAAATTTTTGTAGGGATCGAAAACTAATTATACGCTTACATATTCTCGAAACTATGGTAACCATCATCCTAACAAGCCAAGAATCTTAAAAATCGGGCACCATTTGAAAGAAATATGATAATTTCAAATTTTGCAAATTTTTCGTGTACTAACCCCTTTGGCTTTGAAGGGGGTTTGTGAAATTTTTTTAGAGATCGAAAACTAAGTATACGCCTACATATTCTCGAAAATATGGTAACCATCATCCTAACAAGCAAAGAATCTTAAAAATCGGACACCATTTGAAAGAGTTATGGTAGTTTCAAATTTTGCAAGTTTTTCGTGTACTACCCCCTTTGGCTTTGAAGGGGGTTTGTGAAATTTTTGTAGGAATCGAAAACTAATTATATGCTTACATATTATCGAAACTATGGTAACCATCATCCTAAAAAGCCAAGAATCTTAAAAATCGGCCACCATTTGAAAGAGTTATGGTACTTTCAAATTTTGCAAGTTTTTCGTGTACTACCCCCTTTGGCTTTGAAGGGGGTTTGTGAAATTTTTGTAGGGATCTAAAACTAATTATACGCTTACATATTCTCGAAACTATGGTAACCATCATCCTAACAAGCCAAGAATCTTAAAAATCGGGCACCATTTGAAAGAAATATGATAATTTCAAATTTTGCAAATTTTTCGTGTACTAACCCCTTTGCCTTTGAAGGGGGTTTGTGAAATTTTTTTAGAGATCGAAAACTAAGTATACGCCTACATATTCTCGAAAATATGGTAACCATCATCCTAACAAGCAAAGAATCTTAAAAATCGGACACCATTTGAAAGAGTTATGGTAGTTTCAAATTTTGCAAGTTTTTCGTGTACTACCCCCTTTGGCTTTGAAGGGGGTTTGTGAAATTTTTGTAGGAATCGAAAACTAATTATATGCTTACATATTATCGAAACTATGGTAACCATCATCCTAAAAAGCCAAGAATCTTAAAAATCGGCCACCATTTGAAAGAGTTATGGTACTTTCAAATTTTGCAAGTTTTTCGTGTATTACCCCCTTTGGCTTTGAAGGGGGTTTGTGAAATTTTTTAGTGATCGAAAACTAAGTATACGCCTACATATTCTCGAAAATATGGTAACCATCATCCTAACAAGCAAAGAATCTTAAAAATCTGGCACCATTTGAAAGAATTATGGTACTTTCAAATTTTACAAATTTTTCGTGTACTAACCCCTTTGGATTTGAAGGGGGTTTGTGAAATTTTTTTAGCGATCGAAAACTACTTATACGCCAACATATTCTCGAAAATATGGTAACCATCATCTTAACAAGCAAAGAATCTTAAAAATCGGCCACCATTTGAAAGAGTTATGGTACTTTCAAATTTTGCAAGTTTTTCGTGTACTACCCCCTTTGGCTTTGAAGGGGGTTTGTGAAATTTTTGTAGGGATTGAAAACTAATTATACGCTTACATATTATTGAAACTATGGTAACCATCATCCTAAAAAGCCAAGAATCTTAAAAAATCGGGCACCATTTGAAAGAGTTATGGTACTTTCAAATTTTGCAAATTTTTCGTGTACTAACCCCTTTGGATTTGAAGGGGGTTTGTGAAATTTTTTTAGCGATAGAAAACTACTTATTCGCCAACATATTCTCGAAAATATGGTAACCATCATCTTAACAAGCAAAGAATCTTAAAAATCGGGCACCATTTGAAAGAGTTATGGTACTTTCAAATTTTGCACGTTTTTCGTGTACTACCCCCTTTGGCTTTGAAGGGGGTTTGTGAAATTTTTGTATGGATCGAAAACTAATTATACGCTTACATATTCTCGAAACTATGGTAACCATCATCCTAACAAGCCAAGAATCTTAAAAATCGGGCACCATTTGAAAGAAATATGATAATTTCAAATTTTGCAAATTTTTCGTGTACTAACCCCTTTGGCTTTGAAGGGGGTTTGTGAAATTTTTTTAGAGATCGAAAACTAAGTATACGCCTACATATTCTCGAAAATATGGTAACCATCATCCTAACAAGCAAAGAATCTTAAAAATCGGACACCATTTGAAAGAGTTATGGTAGTTTCAAATTTTGCAAGTTTTTCGTGTACTACCCCCTTTGGCTTTGAAGGGGGTTTGTGAAATTTTTGTAGGAATCGAAAACTAATTATATGCTTACAGATTATCGAAACTATGGTAACCATCATCCTAAAAAGCCAAGAATCTTAAAAATCGGCCACCATTTGAAAGAGTTATGGTACTTTCAAATTTTGCAAGTTTTTCGTGTACTACCCCCTTTGGCTTTGAAGGGGGTTTGTGAAATTTTTGTAGGGATCGAAAACTAATTATACGCTTACATATTCTCGAAACTATGGTAACCATCATCCTAACAAGCCAAGAATCTTAAAAATCGGGCACCATTTGAAAGAAATATGATAATTTCAAATTTTGCAAATTTTTCGTGTACTAACCCTTTGGCTTTGAAGGGGGTTTGTGAAATTTTTTTAGAGATCGAAAACTAAGTATACGCCTACATATTCTCGAAAATATGGTAACCATCATCCTAACAAGCAAAGAATCTTAAAAATCGGACACCATTTGAAAGAGTTATGGTAGTTTCAAATTTTGCAAGTTTTTCGTGTACTACCCCCTTTGGCTTTGAAGGGGGTTTGTGAAATTTTTGTAGGAATCGAAAACTAATTATATGCTTACATATTATCGAAACTATGGTAACCATCATCCTAAAAAGCCAAGAATCTTAAAAATCGGCCACCATTTGAAAGAGTTATGGTACTTTCAAATTTTGCAAGTTTTTCGTGTATTACCCCCTTTGGCTTTGAAGGGGGTTTGTGAAATTTTTTAGTGATCGAAAACTAAGTATACGCCTACATATTCTCGAAAATATGGTAACCATCATCCTAACAAGCAAAGAATCTTAAAAATCTGGCACCATTTGAAAGAATTATGGTACTTTCAAATTTTACAAATTTTTCGTGTACTAACCCCTTTGGATTTGAAGGGGGTTTGTGAAATTTTTTTAGCGATCGAAAACTACTTATACGCCAACATATTCTCGAAAATATGGTAACCATCATCTTAACAAGCAAAGAATCTTAAAAATCGGCCACCATTTGAAAGAGTTATGGTACTTTCAAATTTTGCAAGTTTTTCGTGTACTACCCCCTTTGGCTTTGAAGGGGGTTTGTGAAATTTTTGTAGGGATTGAAAACTAATTATACGCTTACATATTATTGAAACTATGGTAACCATCATCCTAAAAAGCCAAGAATCTTAAAAATCGGGCACCATTTGAAAGAGTTATGGTACTTTCAAATTTTGCAAATTTTTCGTGTACTAACCCCTTTGGATTTGAAGGGGGTTTGTGAAATTTTTTTAGCGATAGAAAACTACTTATTCGCCAACATATTCTCGAAAATATGGTAACCATCATCTTAACAAGCAAAGAATCTTAAAAATCGGGCACCATTTGAAAGAGTTATGGTACTTTCAAATTTTGCACGTTTTTCGTGTACTACCCCCTTTGGCTTTGAAGGGGGTTTGTGAAATTTTTGTATGGATCGAAAACTAATTATACGCTTACATATTCTCGAAACTATGGTAACCATCATCCTAACAAGCCAAGAATCTTAAAAATCGGGCACCATTTGAAAGAAATATGATAATTTCAAATTTTGCAAATTTTTCGTGTACTAACCCCTTTGGCTTTGAAGGGGGTTTGTGAAATTTTTTTAGTGATCGAAAACTAAGTATACGCCTACATATTCTCGAAAATATGGTAACCATCATCCTAACAAGCAAAGAATCTTAAAAATCTGGCACCATTTGAAAGAATTATGGTACTTTCAAATTTTACAAATTTTTCGTGTACTAACCCCTTTGGATTTGAAGGGGGTTTGTGAAATTTTTTTAGCGATCGAAAACTACTTATACGCCAACATATTCTCGAAAATATGGTAACCATCATCTTAACAAGAAAAGAATCTTAAAAATCGGCCACCATTTGAATGAGTTATGGTACTTTCAAATTTTGCAAGTTTTTCGTGTACTACCCCCTTTGGCTTTGAAGGGGGTTTGTGAAATTTTTGTAGGGATCGAAAACTAATTATACGCTTACATATTCTCAAAACTATGGTATCCATCATCCTAACAAGCCAGGAATCTTAAAAATCGGGCACCATTTGAAAGAAATATGATAATTTCAAATTTTGCAAATTTTTCGTGTACTAACCCCTTAGGCTTGGAAGGGGGTTTGTGAAATTTTTTTAGCTATCGAAAACTACTTATACGCCAACATTTTCTCGAAAATATGGTAACCATCATCTTAACAAGCAAAGAATCTTAAAAATCGGCCACCATTTGAAAGAGTTATGGTACTTTCAAATTTTGCAAGTTTTTCGTGTACTACCCCCTTTGGCTTTGAAGGGGGTTTGTGAAATTTTTGTAGGGATCGAAAACTAATTATACGCTTACATATTCTCGAAACTATGGTAACCATCATCCTAACAAGCCAAGAATCGTAAAAATCGGGCACCATTTGAAAGAAATATGATAATTTCTAATTTTGCAAATTTTTCGTGTACTAACCCCTTTGGCTTTGAAGGGGGTTTGTGAAATTTTTTTAGCGATCGAAAACTACTTATACGCCAACATTTTCTCGAAAATATGGTAACCATCATCTTAACAAGCAAAGAATCTTAAAAATCGGGCACCATTTGAAAGAGTTATGGTACTTTCAAATTTTGCAAGTTTTTCGTGTACTACCCCCTTTGGATTTGAAGGGGGTTTGTGAAATTTTTTTAGCGATAGAAAACTACTTATTCGCCAACATATTCTCGAAAATATGGTAACCATCATCTTAACAAGCAAAGAATCTTAAAAATCGGGCACCATTTGAAAGAGTTATGGTACTTTCAAATTTTGCACGTTTTTCGTGTACTACCCCCTTTGGCTTTGAAGGGGGTTTGTGAAATTTTTGTATGGATCGAAAACTAATTATACGCTTACATATTCTCGAAACTATGGTAACCATCATCCTAACAAGCCAAGAATCTTAAAAATCGGGCACCATTTGAAAGAAATATGATAATTTCAAATTTTGCAAATTTTTCGTGTACTAACCCCTTTGGCTTTGAAGGGGGTTTGTGAAATTTTTTTAGTGATCGAAAACTAAGTATACGCCTACATATTCTCGAAAATATGGTAACCATCATCCTAACAAGCAAAGAATCTTAAAAATCTGGCACCATTTGAAAGAATTATGGTACTTTCAAATTTTACAAATTTTTCGTGTACTAACCCCTTTGGATTTGAAGGGGGTTTGTGAAATTTTTTTAGCGATCGAAAACTACTTATACGCCAACATATTCTCGAAAATATGGTAACCATCATCTTAACAAGAAAAGAATCTTAAAAATCGGCCACCATTTGAATGAGTTATGGTACTTTCAAATTTTGCAAGTTTTTCGTGTACTACCCCCTTTGGCTTTGAAGGGGGTTTGTGAAATTTTTGTAGGGATCGAAAACTAATTATACGCTTACATATTCTCAAAACTATGGTATCCATCATCCTAACAAGCCAGGAATCTTAAAAATCGGGCACCATTTGAAAGAAATATGATAATTTCAAATTTTGCAAATTTTTCGTGTACTAACCCCTTAGGCTTGGAAGGGGGTTTGTGAAATTTTTTTAGCTATCGAAAACTACTTATACGCCAACATTTTCTCGAAAATATGGTAACCATCATCTTACCAAGCAAAGAATCTTAAAAATCGGCCACCATTTGAAAGAGTTATGGTACTTTCAAATTTTGCAAGTTTTTCGTGTACTACCCTCTTTGGCTTTGAAGGGGGTTTGTGAAATTTTTGTAGGGATTGAAAACTAATTATACGCTTACATATTATTGAAACTATGGTAACCATCATCCTAAAAAGCCAAGAATCTTAAAAATCGGGCACCATTTGAAAGAGTTATGGTACTTTCAAATTTTGCAAATTTTTCGTGTACTAACCCCTTTGGATTTGAAGGGGGTTTGTGAAACTTTTTTAGCGATAGAAAATTACTTATACGCCAACATATTCTCGAAAATATGGTAACCATCATCTTAACAAGCAAAGAATCTTAAAAATCGGGCACCATTTGAAAGAGTTATGGTACTTTCAAATTTTGCAAGTTTTTCGTGTACTACCCCCTTTGGATTTGAAGGGGGTTTGTGAAATTTTTTTAGCGATAGAAAACTACTTATTCGCCAACATATTCTCGAAAATATGGTAACCATCATCTTAACAAGCAAAGAATCTTAAAAATCGGGCACCATTTGAAAGAGTTATGGTACTTTCAAATTTTGCACGTTTTTCGTGTACTACCCCCTTTGGCTTTGAAGGGGGTTTGTGAAATTTTTGTATGGATCGAAAACTAATTATACGCTTACATATTCTCGAAACTATGGTAACCATCATCCTAACAAGCCAAGAATCTTAAAAATCGGGCACCATTTGAAAGAAATATGATAATTTCAAATTTTGCAAATTTTTCGTGTACTAACCCCTTTGGCTTTGAAGGGGGTTTGTGAAATTTTTTTAGTGATCGAAAACTAAGTATACGCCTACATATTCTCGAAAATATGGTAACCATCATCCTAACAAGCAAAGAATCTTAAAAATCTGGCACCATTTGAAAGAATTATGGTACTTTCAAATTTTACAAATTTTTCGTGTACTAACCCCTTTGGATTTGAAGGGGGTTTGTGAAATTTTTTTAGCGATCGAAAACTACTTATACGCCAACATATTCTCGAAAATATGGTAACCATCATCTTAACAAGAAAAGAATCTTAAAAATCGGCCACCATTTGAATGAGTTATGGTACTTTCAAATTTTGCAAGTTTTTCGTGTACTACCCCCTTTGGCTTTGAAGGGGGTTTGTGAAATTTTTGTAGGGATCGAAAACTAATTATACGCTTACATATTCTCAAAACTATGGTATCCATCATCCTAACAAGCCAGGAATCTTAAAAATCGGGCACCATTTGAAAGAAATATGATAATTTCAAATTTTGCAAATTTTTCGTGTACTAACCCCTTAGGCTTGGAAGGGGGTTTGTGAAATTTTTTTAGCTATCGAAAACTACTTATACGCCAACATTTTCTCGAAAATATGGTAACCATCATCTTACCAAGCAAAGAATCTTAAAAATCGGCCACCATTTGAAAGAGTTATGGTACTTTCAAATTTTGCAAGTTTTTCGTGTACTACCCTCTTTGGCTTTGAAGGGGGTTTGTGAAATTTTTGTAGGGATTGAAAACTAATTATACGCTTACATATTATTGAAACTATGGTAACCATCATCCTAAAAAGCCAAGAATCTTAAAAATCGGGCACCATTTGAAAGAGTTATGGTACTTTCAAATTTTGCAAATTTTTCGTGTACTAACCCCTTTGGATTTGAAGGGGGTTTGTGAAACTTTTTTAGCGATAGAAAATTACTTATACGCCAACATATTCTCGAAAATATGGTAACCATCATCTTAACAAGCAAAGAATCTTAAAAATCGGGCACCATTTGAAAGAGTTATGGTACTTTCAAATTTTGCAAGTTTTTCGTGTACTACCCCCTTTGGATTTGAAGGGGGTTTGTGAAATTTTTTTAGCGATAGAAAACTACTTATTCGCCAACATATTCTCGAAAATATGGTAACCATCATCTTAACAAGCAAAGAATCTTAAAAATCGGGCACCATTTGAAAGAGTTATGGTACTTTCAAATTTTGCACGTTTTTCGTGTACTACCCCCTTTGGCTTTGAAGGGGGTTTGTGAAATTTTTGTATGGATCGAAAACTAATTATACGCTTACATATTCTCGAAACTATGGTAACCATCATCCTAACAAGCCAAGAATCTTAAAAATCGGGCACCATTTGAAAGAAATATGATAATTTCAAATTTTGCAAATTTTTCGTGTACTAACCCCTTTGGCTTTGAAGGGGGTTTGTGAAATTTTTTTAGTGATCGAAAACTAAGTATACGCCTACATATTCTCGAAAATATGGTAACCATCATCCTAACAAGCAAAGAATCTTAAAAATCGGGCACCATTTGAAAGAGTTATGGTAGTTTCAAATTTTGCAAGTTTTTCGTGTACTACCCCCTTTGGCTTTGAAGGGGGTTTGTGAAATTTTTTTAGCGATAGAAAACTACTTATTCGCCAACATATTCTCGAAAATATGGTAACCATCATCTTAACAAGCAAAGAATCTTAAAAATCGGGCACCATTTGAAAGAGTTATGGTACTTTCAAATTTTGCAAGTTTTTCGTGTACTACCCCCTTTGGATTTGAAGGGGGTTTGTGAAATTTTTTTAGCGATAGAAAACTACTTATTCGCCAACATATTCTCGAAAATATGGTAACCATCATCTTAACAAGCAAAGAATCTTAAAAATCGGGCACCATTTGAAAGAGTTATGGTACTTTCAAATTTTGCACGTTTTTCGTGTACTACCCCCTTTGGCTTTGAAGGGGGTTTGTGAAATTTTTGTATGGATCGAAAACTAATTATACGCTTACATATTCTCGAAACTATGGTAACCATCATCCTAACAAGCCAAGAATCTTAAAAATCGGGCACCATTTGAAAGAAATATGATAATTTCAAATTTTGCAAATTTTTCGTGTACTAACCCCTTTGGCTTTGAAGGGGGTTTGTGAAATTTTTTTAGTGATCGAAAACTAAGTATACGCCTACATATTCTCGAAAATATGGTAACCATCATCCTAACAAGCAAAGAATCTTAAAAATCTGGCACCATTTGAAAGAATTATGGTACTTTCAAATTTTACAAATTTTTCGTGTACTAACCCCTTTGGATTTGAAGGGGGTTTGTGAAATTTTTTTAGCGATCGAAAACTACTTATACGCCAACATATTCTCGAAAATATGGTAACCATCATCTTAACAAGCAAAGAATCTTAAAAATCGGCCACCATTTGAAAGAGTTATGGTACTTTCAAATTTTGCAAGTTTTTCGTGTACTACCCCCTTTGGCTTTGAAGGGGGTTTGTAAAATTTTTGTAGGGATCGAAAACTAATTATACGCTTACATATTCTCAAAACTATGGTATCCATCATCCTAACAAGCCAGGAATCTTAAAAATCGGGCACCATTTGAAAGAAATATGATAATTTCAAATTTTGCAAATTTTTCGTGTACTAACCCCTTAGGCTTGGAAGGGGGTTTGTGAAATTTTTTTAGCGATCGAAAACTACTTATACGCCAACATTTTCTCGAAAATATGGTAACCATCATCTTAACAAGCAAAGAATCTTAAAAATCGGCCACCATTTGAAAGAGTTATGGTACTTTCAAATTTTGCAAGTTTTTCGTGTACTACCCCCTTTGGCTTTGAAGGGGGTTTGTGAAATTTTTGTAGGGATTGAAAACTAATTATACGCTTACATATTATTGAAACTATGGTAACCATCATCCTAAAAAGCCAAGAATCTTAAAAATCGGGCACCATTTGAAAGAGTTATGGTACTTTCAAATTTTGCAAATTTTTCGTGTACTAACCCCTTTGGATTTGAAGGGGGTTTGTGAAATTTTTTTAGCGATAGAAAATTACTTATACGCCAACATATTCTCGAAAATATGGTAACCATCATCTTAACAAGCAAAGAATCTTAAAAATCGGGCACCATTTGAAATAGTTATGATACTTTCAAATTTTGCAAGTTTTTCGTGTACTACCCCCTTTGGCTTTGAAGGGGGTTTGTGAAATTTTTGTAGGGATCGAAAACTAATTATACGCTTACATATTATCGAAACTATGGTAACCATCATCCTAAAAAGCCAAGAATCTTAAAAATCGGGCACCATTTGAAAGAATTATGGTACTTTCAAATTTTACAAATTTTTCGTGTACTAACCCCTTTGGATTTGAAGGGGGTTTGTGAAATTTTTTTTGCGATCGAAATATACTTATACGCCAACATATTCTCGAAAATATGGTAACCATCATCTTAACAAGCAAAGAATCTTAAAAATCGGGCACCATTTGAAAGAGTTATGGTAGTTTCAAATTTTGCAAGTTTTTCGTGTACTAACCCCTTTGGATTTGAAGGGGGTTTGTGAAATTTTTTTAGCGATCGAAAACTACTTATACGCCAACATATTCTCAAAAATATGGTAACCATCATCTTAACAACCAAAGAATCTTAAAAATCGGGCACCATTTGAAATAGTTATGGTACTTTCAAATTTTGCAAGTTTTTCGTGTACTACCCCCTTTGGCTTTGAAGGGGGTTTGTGAAATTTTTGTAGGGATCGAAAACTAATTATACGCTTACATATTCTCGAAACTATGGTAACCATCATCCTAACAAGCCAAGAATCTTAAAAATCGGGCACCATTTGAAAGAGTTATGGTACTTTCAAATTTTGCAAGTTTTTCGTGTACTACCCTTTTTGGCTTTGAAGGGGGTTTGTGAAATTTTTGTAGGGATCGAAAACTAATTATACGCTTACATATCCTCGAAACTATGGTAACCATCATCCTAACAAGCCAAGAATCTTAAAAATCGGTCACCATTTGAAAGAAATATGATAATTTCAAATTTTGCAAATTTTTCGTGTACTAACCCCTTTGGCTTTGAAGGGGGTTTGTGAAATTTTTTTAGCGATCGAAAACTACTTATTCGCCAACATATTCTCGAAAATATGGTAACCATCATGTTAACAAGCAAAGAATCTTAAAAATCGGGCACCATTTAAAAGTGTTATGGTACTTTCAAATTTTGCAAGTTTTTCGTGTACTACCCCCTTTGGCTTTGAAGGGGGTTTGTGAAATTTTTTTAGTGATCGAAAACTAAGTATACGCCTACATATTCTCGATAATATGGTAACCATCATCCTAACAACCAAAGAATCTTAAAAATCGGGCACCATTTGAAAGAGTTATGGTAGTTTCAAATTTTGCAAGTTTTTCGTGTACTAACCCCTTTGGATTTGAAGGGGGTTTGTGAAATTTTTTTAGCGATCGAAAACTACTTATACGCCAACATATTCTCAAAAATATGGTAACCATCATCTTAACAACCAAAGAATCTTAAAAATCGGGCACCATTTGAAATAGTTATGGTACTTTCAAATTTTGCAAGTTTTTCGTGTACTACCCCCTTTGGCTTTGAAGGGGGTTTGTGAAATTTTTTTAGGGATCGAAAACTAATTATACGCTTACATATTATCGAAACTATGGTAACCATCATCCTAAAAAGCCAAGAATCTTAAAAATCGGGCACCATTTGAAAGAATTATGGTACTTTCAAATTTTACAAATTTTTCGTGTACTAACCCCTTTGGATTTGAAGGGGGTTTGTGAAATTTTTTTGGCGATCGAAATATACTTATACGCCAACATATTCTCGAAAATATGGTAACCATCATCTTAACAAGCAAAGAATCTTAAAAATCGGCCACCATTTGAAAGAGTTATGGTACTTTCAAATTTTGCAAGTTTTTCGTGTACTACCCCCTTTGGCTTTGAAGGGGGTTTGTGAAATTTTTGTAGGGATCGAAAACTAATTATACGCTTACATATTCTCGAAACTATGGTAACCATCATCCTAACAAGCCAAGAATCTTAAAAATCGGGCACCATTTGAAAGAGTTATGGTACTTTCAAATTTTGCAAGTTTTTCGTGTACTACCCCCTTTGGCTTTGAAGGGGGTTTGTGAAATTTTTGTAGGGATCGAAAACTAATTATACGCTTACATATCCTCGAAACTATGGTAACCATCATCCTAACAAGCCAAGAATCTTAAAAATCGGGCACCAATTGAAATAGTTATGGTACTTTCAAATTTTGCAAGTTTTTCGTGTACTACCCCCTTTGGCTTTGAAGGGGGTTTGTGAAATTTTTGTAGGGATCGAAAACTAATTATACGCTTACATATTATCGAAACTATGGTAACCATCATCCTAAAAAGCCAAGAATCTTAAAAATCGGGCACCATTTGAAAGAATTATGGTACTTTCAAATTTTACAAATTTTTCGTGTACTAACCCCTTTGGATTTGAAGGGGGTTTGTGAAATTTTTTTTGCGATCGAAATATACTTATACGCCAACATATTCTCGAAAATATGGTAACCATCATCTTAACAAGCAAAGAATCTTAAAAATCGGGCACCATTTGAAAGAGTTATGGTAGTTTCAAATTTTGCAAGTTTTTCGTGTACTAACCCCTTTGGATTTGAAGGGGGTTTGTGAAATTTTTTTAGCGATCGAAAACTACTTATACGCCAACATATTCTCAAAAATATGGTAACCATCATCTTAACAACCAAAGAATCTTAAAAATCGGGCACCATTTGAAATAGTTATGGTACTTTCAAATTTTGCAAGTTTTTCGTGTACTACCCCCTTTGGCTTTGAAGGGGGTTTGTGAAATTTTTGTAGGGATCGAAAACTAATTATACGCTTACATATTCTCGAAACTATGGTAACCATCATCCTAACAAGCCAAGAATCTTAAAAATCGGGCACCATTTGAAAGAGTTATGGTACTTTCAAATTTTGCAAGTTTTTCGTGTACTACCCTTTTTGGCTTTGAAGGGGGTTTGTGAAATTTTTGTAGGGATCGAAAACTAATTATACGCTTACATATCCTCGAAACTATGGTAACCATCATCCTAACAAGCCAAGAATCTTAAAAATCGGTCACCATTTGAAAGAAATATGATAATTTCAAATTTTGCAAATTTTTCGTGTACTAACCCCTTTGGCTTTGAAGGGGGTTTGTGAAATTTTTTTAGCGATCGAAAACTACTTATTCGCCAACATATTCTCGAAAATATGGTAACCATCATGTTAACAAGCAAAGAATCTTAAAAATCGGGCACCATTTAAAAGTGTTATGGTACTTTCAAATTTTGCAAGTTTTTCGTGTACTACCCCCTTTGGCTTTGAAGGGGGTTTGTGAAATTTTTTTAGTGATCGAAAACTAAGTATACGCCTACATATTCTCGATAATATGGTAACCATCATCCTAACAACCAAAGAATCTTAAAAATCGGGCACCATTTGAAAGAGTTATGGTAGTTTCAAATTTTGCAAGTTTTTCGTGTACTAACCCCTTTGGATTTGAAGGGGGTTTGTGAAATTTTTTTAGCGATCGAAAACTACTTATACGCCAACATATTCTCAAAAATATGGTAACCATCATCTTAACAACCAAAGAATCTTAAAAATCGGGCACCATTTGAAATAGTTATGGTACTTTCAAATTTTGCAAGTTTTTCGTGTACTACCCCCTTTGGCTTTGAAGGGGGTTTGTGAAATTTTTTTAGGGATCGAAAACTAATTATACGCTTACATATTATCGAAACTATGGTAACCATCATCCTAAAAAGCCAAGAATCTTAAAAATCGGGCACCATTTGAAAGAATTATGGTACTTTCAAATTTTACAAATTTTTCGTGTACTAACCCCTTTGGATTTGAAGGGGGTTTGTGAAATTTTTTTGGCGATCGAAATATACTTATACGCCAACATATTCTCGAAAATATGGTAACCATCATCTTAACAAGCAAAGAATCTTAAAAATCGGCCACCATTTGAAAGAGTTATGGTACTTTCAAATTTTGCAAGTTTTTCGTGTACTACCCCCTTTGGCTTTGAAGGGGGTTTGTGAAATTTTTGTAGGGATCGAAAACTAATTATACGCTTACATATTCTCGAAACTATGGTAACCATCATCCTAACAAGCCAAGAATCTTAAAAATCGGGCACCATTTGAAAGAGTTATGGTACTTTCAAATTTTGCAAGTTTTTCGTGTACTACCCCCTTTGGCTTTGAAGGGGGTTTGTGAAATTTTTGTAGGGATCGAAAACTAATTATACGCTTACATATCCTCGAAACTATGGTAACCATCATCCTAACAAGCCAAGAATCTTAAAAATCGGGCACCATTTGAAAGAAATATGATAATTTCAAATTTTGCAAATTTTTCGTGTACTACCCCCTTTGGCTTTGAAGGGGGTTTGTGAAATTTTTTTAGCGATCGAAAACTACTTATTCGCCAACATATTCTCGAAAATATGGTAACCATCATCTTAACAAGCAAAGAATCTTAAAAATCGGGCACCATTTAAAAGAGTTATGGTACTTTCAAATTTTGCAAGTTTTTCGTGTACTACCCCCTTTGGCTTTGAAGGGGGTTTGTGAAATTTTTTTAGTGATCGAAAACTAAGTATACGCCTACATATTCTCGATAATATGGTAACCATCATCCTAACAAGCCAAGAATCTTAAAAATCGGGCAGCATTTGAAAGAAATATGATAATTTCAAATTTTGCAAATTTTTCGTGTACTAACCCCTTTGGCTTTGAAGGGGGTTTGTGAAATTTTTTTAGTGATCGAAAACTAAGTATACGCCTACGTATTCTCGAAAATATGGTAACCATCATCCTAACAAGCAAAGAATCTTAAAAATCGGGCACCATTTGAAAGAGTTATGGTAGTTTCAAATTTTGCAAGTTTTTCGTGTACTAACCCTTTTGGATTTGAAGGGGGTTTGTGAAATTTTTTTAGCGATCGAAAACTACTTATACGCCAACATATTCTCAAAAATATTATAACCATCATCTTAACAAGCAAAGAATCTTAAAAATCGGCCACCATTAGAAAGAGTTATGGTACTTTCAAATTTTGCAAGTTTTTCGTGTACTACCCCCTTTGGCTTTGAAGGGGGTTTGTGAAATTTTTGTAGGGATCGAAAACTAATTAGACACTTACATATTATCAAAACTATGGTAACCATCATCCTAACAAGCCAAGAATCTTAAAAATCGGGAACCATTTGAAAGAGTTATGGTACTTTCAAAATTTGCAAGTTTTTCGTGTACTAACCCCTTTAGATTTGAAGGGGGTTTGTGAAATTTTTTTAGCGATCGAAAACTACTTATACGCCAACATATTCTCAAAAATATGGTAACCATCATCTTAACAACCAAAGAATCTTAAAAATCGGGCACCATTTGAAATAGTTATGGTACTTTCAAATTTTGCAAGTTTTTCGTGTACTACCCCCTTTGGCTTTGAAGGGGGTTTGTGAAATTTTTGTAGGGATCGAAAATTAATTATACGCTTACATATTATCGAAACTATGGTAACCATCATCCTAAAAAGCCAAGAATCTTAAAAATCGGGCACCATTTGAAAGAATTATGGTACTTTCAAATTTTACAAATTTTTCGTGTACTAACCCCTTTGGATTTGAAGGGGGTTTGTGAAATTTTTTTGGCGATCGAAATATACTTATACGCCAACATATTCTCGAAAATATGGTAACCATCATCTTAACAAGCAAAGAATCTTAAAAATCGGCCACCATTTGAAAGAGTTATGGTACTTTCAAATTTTGCAAGTTTTTCGTGTACTACCCCCTTTGGCTTTGAAGGGGGTTTGTGAAATTTTTGTAGGGATCGAAAACTAATTATACGCTTACATATTCTCGAAACTATGGTAACCATCATCCTAACAAGCCAAGAATCTTAAAAATCGGGCACCATTTGAAAGAGTTATGGTACTTTCAAATTTTGCAAGTTTTTCGTGTACTACCCCCTTTGGCTTTGAAGGGGGTTCGTGAAATTTTTGTAGGGATCGAAAACTAATTATACGCTTACATATCCTCGAAACTATGGTAACCATCATCCTAACAAGCCAAGAATCTTAAAAATCGGGCACCATTTGAAAGAAATATGATAATTTCAAATTTTGCAAATTTTTCGTGTACTACCCCCTTTGGCTTTGAAGGGGGTTTGTGAAATTTTTTTAGCGATCGAAAACTACTTATTCGCCAACATATTCTCGAAAATATGGTAACCATCATGTTAACAAGCAAAGAATCTTAAAAATCGGGCACCATTTAAAAGTGTTATGGTACTTTCAAATTTTGCAAGTTTTTCGTGTACTACCCCCTTTGGCTTTGAAGGGGGTTTGTGAAATTTTTTTAGTGATCGAAAACTAAGTATACGCCTACATATTCTCGATAATATGGTAACCATCATCCTAACAACCAAAGAATCTTAAAAATCGGGCACCATTTGAAAGAGTTATGGTAGTTTCAAATTTTGCAAGTTTTTCGTGTACTAACCCCTTTGGATTTGAAGGGGGTTTGTGAAATTTTTTTAGCGATCGAAAACTACTTATACGCCAACATATTCTCAAAAATATGGTAACCATCATCTTAACAACCAAAGAATCTTAAAAATCGGGCACCATTTGAAATAGTTATGGTACTTTCAAATTTTGCAAGTTTTTCGTGTACTACCCCCTTTGGCTTTGAAGGGGGTTTGTGAAATTTTTGTAGGGATCGAAAACTAATTATACGCTTACATATTCTCGAAACTATGGTAACCATCATCCTAACAAGCCAAGAATCTTAAAAATCGGGCACCATTTGAAAGAGTTATGGTACTTTCAAATTTTGCAAGTTTTTCGTGTACTACCCTTTTTGGCTTTGAAGGGGGTTTGTGAAATTTTTGTAGGGATCGAAAACTAATTATACGCTTACATATCCTCGAAACTATGGTAACCATCATCCTAACAAGCCAAGAATCT
Source organism: Urtica dioica subsp. dioica (assembly GCF_054948205.1). Taxonomy (NCBI): domain Eukaryota; kingdom Viridiplantae; phylum Streptophyta; class Magnoliopsida; order Rosales; family Urticaceae; genus Urtica; species Urtica dioica. The sequence goes on from NC_142758.1 coordinate 50,781,464, forward strand.
TAAAAATCGGTCACCATTTGAAAGAAATATGATAATTTCAAATTTTGCAAATTTTTCGTGTACTAACCCCTTTGGCTTTGAAGGGGGTTTGTGAAATTTTTTTAGCGATCGAAAACTATTTATTCGCCAACATATTCTCGAAAATATGGTAACCATCATGTTAACAAGCAAAGAATCTTAAAAATCGGGCACCATTTAAAAGTGTTATGGTACTTTCAAATTTTGCAAGTTTTTCGTGTACTACCCCCTTTGGCTTTGAAGGGGGTTTGTGAAATTTTTTTAGTGATCGAAAACTAAGTATACGCCTACATATTCTCGATAATATGGTAACCATCATCCTAACAACCAAAGAATCTTAAAAATCGGGCACCATTTGAAAGAGTTATGGTAGTTTCAAATTTTGCAAGTTTTTCGTGTACTAACCCCTTTGGATTTGAAGGGGGTTTGTGAAATTTTTTTAGCGATCGAAAACTACTTATACGCCAACATATTCTCAAAAATATGGTAACCATCATCTTAACAACCAAAGAATCTTAAAAATCGGGCACCATTTGAAATAGTTATGGTACTTTCAAATTTTCCAAGTTTTTCGTGTACTACCCCCTTTGGCTTTGAAGGGGGTTTGTGAAATTTTTTTAGGGATCGAAAACTAATTATACGCTTACATATTATCGAAACTATGGTAACCATCATCCTAAAAAGCCAAGAATCTTAAAAATCGGGCACCATTTGAAAGAATTATGGTACTTTCAAATTTTACAAATTTTTCGTGTACTAACCCCTTTGGATTTGAAGGGGGTTTGTGAAATTTTTTTGGCGATCGAAATATACTTATACGCCAACATATTCTCGAAAATATGGTAACCATCATCTTAACAAGCAAAGAATCTTAAAAATCGGCCACCATTTGAAAGAGTTATGGTACTTTCAAATTTTGCAAGTTTTTCGTGTACTACCCCCTTTGGCTTTGAAGGGGGTTTGTGAAATTTTTGTAGGGATCGAAAACTAATTATACGCTTACATATTCTCGAAACTATGGTAACCATCATCCTAACAAGCCAAGAATCTTAAAAATCGGGCACCATTTGAAAGAGTTATGGTACTTTCAAATTTTGCAAGTTTTTCGTGTACTACCCCCTTTGGCTTTGAAGGGGGTTTGTGAAATTTTTGTAGGGATCGAAAACTAATTATACGCTTACATATCCTCGAAACTATGGTAACCATCATCCTAACAAGCCAAGAATCTTAAAAATCGGGCACCATTTGAAAGAAATATGATAATTTCAAATTTTGCAAATTTTTCGTGTACTACCCCCTTTGGCTTTGAAGGGGGTTTGTGAAATTTTTTTAGCGATCGAAAACTACTTATTCGCCAACATATTCTCGAAAATATGGTAACCATCATCTTAACAAGCAAAGAATCTTAAAAATCGGGCACCATTTAAAAGAGTTATGGTACTTTCAAATTTTGCAAGTTTTTCGTGTACTACCCCCTTTGGCTTTGAAGGGGGTTTGTGAAATTTTTTTAGTGATCGAAAACTAAGTATACGCCTACATATTCTCGATAATATGGTAACCATCATCCTAACAAGCCAAGAATCTTAAAAATCGGGCAGCATTTGAAAGAAATATGATAATTTCAAATTTTGCAAATTTTTCGTGTACTAACCCCTTTGGCTTTGAAGGGGGTTTGTGAAATTTTTTTAGTGATCGAAAACTAAGTATACGCCTACGTATTCTCGAAAATATGGTAACCATCATCCTAACAAGCAAAGAATCTTAAAAATCGGGCACCATTTGAAAGAGTTATGGTAGTTTCAAATTTTGCAAGTTTTTCGTGTACTAACCCTTTTGGATTTGAAGGGGGTTTGTGAAATTTTTTTAGCGATCGAAAACTACTTATACGCCAACATATTCTCAAAAATATTATAACCATCATCTTAACAAGCAAAGAATCTTAAAAATCGGCCACCATTAGAAAGAGTTATGGTACTTTCAAATTTTGCAAGTTTTTCGTGTACTACCCCCTTTGGCTTTGAAGGGGGTTTGTGAAATTTTTGTAGGGATCGAAAACTAATTAGACACTTACATATTATCAAAACTATGGTAACCATCATCCTAACAAGCCAAGAATCTTAAAAATCGGGAACCATTTGAAAGAGTTATGGTACTTTCAAAATTTGCAAGTTTTTCGTGTACTAACCCCTTTAGATTTGAAGGGGGTTTGTGAAATTTTTTTAGCGATCGAAAACTACTTATACGCCAACATATTCTCAAAAATATGGTAACCATCATCTTAACAACCAAAGAATCTTAAAAATCGGGCACCATTTGAAATAGTTATGGTACTTTCAAATTTTGCAAGTTTTTCGTGTACTACCCCCTTTGGCTTTGAAGGGGGTTTGTGAAATTTTTGTAGGGATCGAAAACTAATTATACGCTTACATATTATCGAAACTATGGTAACCATCATCCTAAAAAGCCAAGAATCTTAAAAATCGGGCACCATTTGAAAGAATTATGGTACTTTCAAATTTTACAAATTTTTCGTGTACTAACCCCTTTTGATTTGAAGGGGGTTTGTGAAATTTTTTTGGCGATCGAAATATACTTATACGCCAACATATTCTCGAAAATATGGTAACCATCATCTTAACAAGCAAAGAATCTTAAAAATCGGCCACCATTTGAAAGAGTTATGGTACTTTCAAATTTTGCAAGTTTTTCGTGTACTACCCCCTTTGGCTTTGAAGGGGGTTTGTGAAATTTTTGTAGGGATCGAAAACTAATTATACGCTTACATATTCTCGAAACTAAGGTAACCATCATCCTAACAAGCCAAGAATCTTAAAAATCGGGCACCATTTGAAAGAGTTATGGTACTTTCAAATTTTGCAAGTTTTTCGTGTACTACCCCCTTTGGCTTTGAAGGGGGTTCGTGAAATTTTTGTAGGGATCGAAAACTAATTATACGCTTACATATCCTCGAAACTATGGTAACCATCATCCTAACAAGCCAAGAATCTTAAAAATCGGGCACCATTTGAAAGAAATATGATAATTTCAAATTTTGCAAATTTTTCGTGTACTACCCCCTTTGGCTTTGAAGGGGGTTTGTGAATTTTTTTTAGCGATCGAAAACTACTTATTCGCCAACATATTCTCGAAATTATGGTAACCATCATCTTAACAAGCAAAGAATCTTAAAAATCGGGCACCATTTAAAAGAGTTATGGTACTTTCAAATTTTGCAAGTTTTTCGTGTACTACCCCCTTTGGCTTTGAAGGGGGTTTGTGAAATTTTTTTAGTGATCGAAAACTAAGTATACGCCTACATATTCTCGATAATATGGTAGCCATCATCCTAACAAGCCAAGAATCTTAAAAATCGGGCAGCATTTGAAAGAAATATGGTAATTTCAAATTTTGCAAATTTTTCGTGTACTAACCCCTTTGGCTTTGAAGGGGGTTTGTGAAATTTTTTTAGTGATCGAAAACTAAGTATACGCCTACGTATTCTCGAAAATATGGTAACCATCATCCTAACAAGCAAAGAATCTTAAAAATCGGGCACCATTTGAAAGAGTTATGGTAGTTTCAAATTTTGCAAGTTTTTCGTGTACTAACCCTTTTGGATTTGAAGGGGGTTTGTGAAATTTTTTTAGCGATCGAAAACTACTTATACGCCAACATATTCTCAAAAATATTATAACCATCATCTTAACAAGCAAAGAATCTTAAAAATCGGCCACCATTAGAAAGAGTTATGGTACTTTCAAATTTTGCAAGTTTTTCGTGTACTACCCCCTTTGGCTTTGAAGGGGGTTTGTGAAATTTTTGTAGGGATCGAAAACTACTTAGACACTTACATATTATCAAAACTATGGTAACCATCATCCTAACAAGCCAAGAATCTTAAAAATCGGGAACCATTTGAAAGAGTTATGGTACTTTCAAATTTTGCAAGTTTTTCGTGTACTACCCCCTTTGGCTTTGAAGGGGGTTTGTGAAATTTTTGTAGGGATCGAAAACTAATTATACGCTTACATATTCTCGAAACTATGGTAACCATCATCCTAACAAGCCAAGAATCTTAAAAATCGGGCACCATTTGAAAGAGTTATGGTACTTTCAAATTTTGCAAGTTTTTCTTGTACTACCCTTTTTGGCTTTGAAGGGGGTTTGTGAAATTTTTGTAGGGATCGAAAACTAATTATACGCTTACATATCCTCGAAACTATGGTAACCATCATCCTAACAAGCCAAGAATCTTAAAAATCGGGCACCATTTGAAAGAAATATGATAATTTCAAATTTTGCAAATTTTTCGTGTACTAACCCCTTTGGCTTTGAAGGGGTTTTGTGAAATTTTTTTAGCGATCGAAAACTACTTATTCGCCAACATATTCTCGAAAATATGGTAACCATCATGTTAACAAGCAAAGAATCTTAAAAATCGGGCACCATTTAAAAGTGTTATGGTACTTTCAAATTTTGCAAGTTTTTCGTGTACTACCCCCTTTGGCTTTGAAGGGGGTTTGTGAAATTTTTTTAGTGATCGAAAACTAAGTATACGCCTACATATTCTCGATAATATGGTAACCATCATCCTAACAACCAAAGAATCTTAAAAATCGGGCACCATTTGAAAGAGTTATGGTAGTTTCAAATTTTGCAAGTTTTTCGTGTACTAACCCCTTTGGATTTGAAGGGGGTTTGTGAAATTTTTTTAGCGATCGAAAACTACTTATACGCCAACATATTCTCAAAAATATGGTAACCATCATCTTAACAACCAAAGAATCTTAAAAATCGGGCACCATTTGAAATAGTTATGGTACTTTCAAATTTTGCAAGTTTTTCGTGTACTACCCCCTTTGGCTTTGAAGGGGGTTTGTGAAATTTTTGTAGGGATCGAAAACTAATTATACGCTTACATATTATCGAAACTATGGTAACCATCATCCTAAAAAGCCAAGAATCTTAAAAATCGGGCACCATTTGAAAGAATTATGGTAATTTCAAATTTTACAAATTTTTCGTGTACTAACCCCTTTGGATTTGAAGGGGGTTTGTGAAATTTTTTTGGCGATCGAAATATACTTATACGCCAACATATTCTCGAAAATATGGTAACCATCATCTTAACAAGCAAAGAATCTTAAAAATCGGCCACCATTTGAAAGAGTTATGGTACTTTCAAATTTTGCAAGTTTTTCGTGTACTACCCCCTTTGGCTTTGAAGGGGGTTTGTGAAATTTTTGTAGGGATCGAAAACTAATTATACGCTTACATATTCTCGAAACTATGGTAACCATCATCCTAACAAGCCAAGAATCTTAAAAATCGGGCACCATTTGAAAGAGTTATGGTACTTTCAAATTTTGCAAGTTTTTCGTGTACTACCCCCTTTGGCTTTGAAGGGGGTTTGTGAAATTTTTGTAGGGATCGAAAACTAATTATACGCTTACATATCCTCGAAACTATGGTAACCATCATCCTAACAAGCCAAGAATCTTAAAAATCGGGCACCATTTGAAAGAAATATGATAATTTCAAATTTTGCAAATTTTTCGTGTACTACCCCCTTTGGCATTGAAGGGGGTTTGTGAAATTTTTTTAGCGATCGAAAACTACTTATTCGCCAACATATTCTCGAAAATATGGTAACCATCATCTTAACAAGCAAAGAATCTTAAAAATCGGGCACCATTTAAAAGAGTTATGGTACTTTCAAATTTTGCAAGTTTTTCGTGTACTACCCCCTTTGGCTTTGAAGGGGGTTTGTGAAATTTTTTTAGTGATCGAAAACTAAGTATACGCCTACATATTCTCGATAATATGGTAACCATCATCCTAACAAGCCAAGAATCTTAAAAATCGGGCACCATTTGAAAGAGTTATGGTAGTTTCAAATTTTGCAAGTTTTTCGTGTACTAACCCCTTTGGATTTGAAGGGGGTTTGTGAAATTTTTTTAGCGATCGAAAACTACTTATACGCCAACATATTCTCAAAAATATGGTAACCATCATCTTAACAACCAAAGAATCTTAAAAATCGGGCACCATTTGAAATAGTTATGGTACTTTCAAATTTTGCAAGTTTTTCGTGTACTACCCCCTTTGGCTTTGAAGGGGGTTTGTGAAATTTTTGTAGGGATCGAAAACTAATTATACGCTTACATATTATCGAAACTATGGTAACCATCATCCTAAAAAGCCAAGAATCTTAAAAATCGGGCACCATTTGAAAGAATTATGGTACTTTCAAATTTTACAAATTTTTCGTGTACTAACCCCTTTGGATTTGAAGGGGGTTTGTGAAATTTTTTTGGTGATCGAAATATACTTATACGCCAACATATTCTCGAAAATATGGTAACCATCATCTTAACAAGCAAAGAATCTTAAAAATCGGCCACCATTTGAAAGAGTTATGGTACTTTCAAATTTTGCAAGTTTTTCGTGTACTACCCCCTTTGGCTTTGAAGGGGGTTTGTGAAATTTTTGTAGGGATCGAAAACTAATTATACGCTTACATATTCTCGAAACTATGGTAACCATCATCCTAACAAGCCAAGAATCTTAAAAATCGGGCACCATTTGAAAGAGTTATGGTACTTTCAAATTTTGCAAGTTTTTCGTGTACTACCCCCTTTGGCTTTGAAGGGGGTTTGTGAAATTTTTGTAGGGATCGAAAACTAATTATACGCTTACATATCCTCGAAACTATGGTAACCATCATCCTAACAAGCCAAGAATCTTAAAAATCGGGCACCATTTGAAAGAAATATGATAATTTCAAATTTTGCAAATTTTTCGTGTACTACCCCCTTTGGCTTTGAAGGGGGTTTGTGAAATTTTTTTAGCGATCGAAAACTACTTATTCGCCAACATATTCTCGAAAATATGGTAACCATCATCTTAACAAGCAAAGAATCTTAAAAATCGGGCACCATTTAAAAGAGTTATGGTACTTTCAAATTTTGCAAGTTTTTCGTGTACTACCCCCTTTGGCTTTGAAGGGGGTTTGTGAAATTTTTTTAGTGATCGAAAACTAAGTATACGCCTACATATTCTCGATAATATGGTAACCATCATCCTAACAAGCCAAGAATCTTAAAAATCGGGCACCATTTGAAAGAGTTATGGTAGTTTCAAATTTTGCAAGTTTTTCGTGTACTAACCCCTTTGGATTTGAAGGGGGTTTGTGAAATTTTTTTAGCGATCGAAAACTACTTATACGCCAACATATTCTCAAAAATATGGTAACCATCATCTTAACAACCAAAGAATCTTAAAAATCGGGCACCATTTGAAATAGTTATGGTACTTTCAAATTTTGCAAGTTTTTCGTGTACTACCCCCTTTGGCTTTGAAGGGGGTTTGTGAAATTTTTGTAGGGATCGAAAACTAATTATACGCTTACATATTATCGAAACTATGGTAACCATCATCCTAAAAAGCCAAGAATCTTAAAAATCGGGCACCATTTGAAAGAATTATGGTACTTTCAAATTTTACAAATTTTTCGTGTACTAACCCCTTTGGATTTGAAGGGGGTTTGTGAAATTTTTTTGGCGATCGAAATATACTTATACGCCAACATATTCTCGAAAATATGGTAACCATCATCTTAACAAGCAAAGAATCTTAAAAATCGGCCACCATTTGAAAGAGTTATGGTACTTTCAAATTTTGCAAGTTTTTCGTGTACTACCCCCTTTGGCTTTGAAGGGGGTTTGTGAAATTTTTGTAGGGATCGAAAACTAATTATACGCTTACATATTCTCGAAACTATGGTAACCATCATCCTAACAAGCCAAGAATCTTAAAAATCGGGCACCATTTGAAAGAGTTATGGTACTTTCAAATTTTGCAAGTTTTTCGTGTACTACCCCCTTTGGCTTTGAAGGGGGTTTGTGAAATTTTTGTAGGGATCGAAAACTAATTATACGCTTACATATCCTCGAAACTATGGTAACCATCATCCTAACAAGCCAAGAATCTTAAAAATCGGGCACCATTTGAAAGAAATATGATAATTTCAAATTTTGCAAATTTTTCGTGTACTACCCCCTTTGGCTTTGAAGGGGGTTTGTGAAATTTTTTTAGCGATCGAAAACTACTTATTCGCCAACATATTCTCGAAAATATGGTAACCATCATCTTAACAAGCAAAGAATCTTAAAAATCGGGCACCATTTAAAAGAGTTATGGTACTTTCAAATTTTGCAAGTTTTTCGTGTACTACCCCCTTTGGCTTTGAAGGGGGTTTGTGAAATTTTTTTAGTGATCGAAAACTAAGTATACGCCTACATATTCTCGATAATATGGTAACCATCATCCTAACAAGCCAAGAATCTTAAAAATCGGGCACCATTTGAAAGAAATATGATAATTTCAAATTTTGCAAATTTTTCGTGTACTAACCCCTTTGGCTTTGAAGGGGGTTTGTGAAATTTTTTTAGTGATCGAAAACTAAGTATACGCCTACGTATTCTCGAAAATATGGTAACCATCATCCTAACAAGCAAAGAATCTTAAAAATCGGGCACCATTTGAAAGAGTTATGGTAGTTTCAAATTTTGCAAGTTTTTCGTGTACTAACCCTTTTGGATTTGAAGGGGGTTTGTGAAATTTTTTTAGCGATCGAAAACTACTTATACGCCAACATATTCTCAAAAATATTATAACCATCATCTTAACAAGCAAAGAATCTTAAAAATCGGCCACCATTAGAAATAGTTATGGTACTTTCAAATTTTGCAAGTTTTTCGTGTACTACCCCCTTTGGCTTTGAAGGGGGTTTGTGAAATTTTTGTAGGGATCGAAAACTAATTAGACACTTACATATTATCAAAACTATGGTAACCATCATCCTAACAAGCCAAGAATCTTAAAAATCGGGAACCATTTGAAAGAGTTATGGTACTTTCAAAATTTGCAAGTTTTTCGTGTACTAACCCCTTTGGATTTGAAGGGGGTTTGTGAAATTTTTTTAGCGATCGAAAACTACTTATACGCCAACATATTCTCGAAAATATGGTAACCATCATCTTAAAAAGCAAAGAATCTTAAAAATCGGCCACCATTTGAAAGAGTTATGGTACTTTCAAATTTTGCAAGTTTTTCGTGTACTACCCCCTTTGGCTTTGAAGGGGGTTTGTGAAATTTTTGTAGGGATCGAAAACTAATTATACGCTTACATATTCTCGAAACTATGGTAACCATCATCCTAACAAGCCAAGAATCTTAAAAATCGGGCACCATTTGAAAGAGTTATGGTACTTTCAAATTTTGCAAGTTTTTCGTGTACTACCCCCTTTGGCTTCGAAGGGGTTTTGTGAAATTTTTGTAGGGATCGAAAACTAATTAGACGCTTACATATCCTCGAAACTATGGTAACCATCATCCTAACAAGCCAAGAATCTTAAAAATCGGGCACCATTTGAAAGAAATATGATAATTTCAAATTTTGCGAATTTTTCGTGTACTAACCCCTTTGGCTTTGAAGGGAGTTTGTGAAATTTAGTTAGCGATTGAAAACTACTTATTCGCCAACATATTCTCGAAAATATGGTAACCATCATCTTAACAAGCAAAGAATCTTAAAAATCGGGCACCATTTGAAAGAGTTATGGTACTTTCAAATTTTGCAAGTTTTTCGTGTACTACCTACCCCCTTTGGCTTTGAAGGGGGTTTGTGAAATTTTTTTAGTGATCGAAAACTAAGTATACGCCTACATATTCTCGATAATATGGTAACCATCATCCTAACAAGCAAATAATCTTAAAAATCGGGCACCATTTGAAAGAGTTATGGTAGTTTCTAATTTTGCAAGTTTTTCGTGTACTACCCCCTTTGGCTTTGAAGGGGGTTTGTGAAATTTTTGTAGGGATCGAAAACTAATTATACGCTTACATATTATCGAAACTATGGTAACCATCATCCTAAAAAGCCAAGAATCTTAAAAATCGGGCACCATTTGAAAGAGTTATGGTACTTTCAAAATTTGCAAGTTTTTCGTGTGTTACCCTTTGGTTTTGAAGGGGGTTTGTGAAATTTTTGTAGGGATCGAAAACTAATTATACGCTTACATATTATCGAAACTATGGTAACCATCATCCTAACAAGCCAAGAATCTTAAAAATCGGGAACTATTTGAAAGAATTATGGTACTTTAAAATTTTGCAAATTTTTCGTGTACTAACCCCTTTGGATTTGAAGGGGGTTTGTGAAATTTTTTTAGCGCTCGAAAACTACTTATACGCCAACATATTCTCGAAAATATGGTAACCATCATCTTAACAAGCAAAGAATCTTAAAAATCGGGCACCATTTGAAAGAGTTATGGTACTTTCAAATTTTGCAAGTTTTTCGTGTACTACCCCCTTTGGCTTTGAAGGGGGTTTGTGAAATTTTTGTAGGGATCGAAAACTAATTATACGCTTACATATTATCGAAACTATGGTAACCATCATCCTAAAAAGCCAAGAATCTTAAAAATCGGGCACCATTTGAAAGAATTATGGTACTTTCAAATTTTACAAATTTTTCGTGTACTAACCCCTTTGGATTTGAAGGGGGTTTGTGAAATTTTTTTGGTGATCGAAATATACTTATACGCCAACATATTCTCGAAAATATGGTAACCATCATCTTAACAAGCAAAGAATCTTAAAAATCGGCCACCATTTGAAAGAGTTATGGTACTTTCAAATTTTGCAAGTTTTTCGTGTACTACCCCCTTTGGCTTTGAAGGGGGTTTGTGAAATTTTTGTAGGGATCGAAAACTAATTATACGCTTACATATTCTCGAAACTATGGTAACCATCATCCTAACAAGCCAAGAATCTTAAAAATCGGGCACCATTTGAAAGAGTTATGGTACTTTCAAATTTTGCAAGTTTTTCGTGTACTACCCCCTTTGGCTTTGAAGGGGGTTTGTGAAATTTTTTTAGTGATCGAAAACTAAGTATACGCCTACATATTCTCGATAATATGGTAACCATCATCCTAAAAAGCCAAGAATCTTAAAAATCGGGCACCATTTGAAAGAATTATGGTACTTTCAAATTTTACAAATTTTTCGTGTACTAACCCCTTTGGATTTGAAGGGGGTTTGTGAAATTTTTTTGGTGATCGAAATATACTTATACGCCAACATATTCTCGAAAATATGGTAACCATCATCTTAACAAGCAAAGAATCTTAAAAATCGGCCACCATTTGAAAGAGTTATGGTACTTTCAAATTTTGCAAGTTTTTCGTGTACTACCCCCTTTGGCTTTGAAGGGGGTTTGTGAAATTTTTGTAGGGATCGAAAACTAATTATACGCTTACATATTATCGAAACTATGGTAACCATCATCCTAAAAAGCCAAGAATCTTAAAAATCGGGCACCATTTGAAAGAGTTATGGTACTTTCAAAATTTGCAAGTTTTTCGTGTGTTACCCTTTGGTTTTGAAGGGGGTTTGTGAAATTTTTGTAGGGATCGAAAACTAATTATACGCTTACATATTATCGAAACTATGGTAACCATCATCCTAACAAGCCAAGAATCTTAAAAATCGGGAACTATTTGAAAGAATTATGGTACTTTAAAATTTTGCAAATTTTTCGTGTACTAACCCCTTTGGATTTGAAGGGGGTTTGTGAAATTTTTTTAGCGCTCGAAAACTACTTATACGCCAACATATTCTCGAAAATATGGTAACCATCATCTTAACAAGCAAAGAATCTTAAAAATCGGGCACCATTTGAAAGAGTTATGGTACTTTCAAATTTTGCAAGTTTTTCGTGTACTACCTACCCCCTTTGGCTTTGAAGGGGGTTTGTGAAATTTTTGTAGGGATCGAAAACTAATTATACGCTTACATATTATCGAAACTATGGTAACCATCATCCTAAAAAGCCAAGAATCTTAAAAATCGGGCACCATTTGAAAGAATTATGGTACTTTCAAATTTTACAAATTTTTCGTGTACTAACCCCTTTGGATTTGAAGGGGGTTTGTGAAATTTTTTTGGTGATCGAAATATACTTATACGCCAACATATTCTCGAAAATATGGTAACCATCATCTTAACAAGCAAAGAATCTTAAAAATCGGCCACCATTTGAAAGAGTTATGGTACTTTCAAATTTTGCAAGTTTTTCGTGTACTACCCCCTTTGGCTTTGAAGGGGGTTTGTGAAATTTTTGTAGGGATCGAAAACTAATTATACGCTTACATATTCTCGAAACTATGGTAACCATCATCCTAACAAGCCAAGAATCTTAAAAATCGGGCACCATTTGAAAGAGTTATGGTACTTTCAAATTTTGCAAGTTTTTCGTGTACTACCCCCTTTGGCTTTGAAGGGGGTTTGTGAAATTTTTTTAATGATCGAAAACTAAGTATACGCCTACATATTCTCGATAATATGGTAACCATCATCCTAAAAAGCCAAGAATCTTAAAAATCGGGCACCATTTGAAAGAATTATGGTACTTTCAAATTTTACAAATTTTTCGTGTACTAACCCCTTTGGATTTGAAGGGGGTTTGTGAAATTTTTTTGGTGATCGAAATATACTTACACGCCAACATATTCTCGAAAATATGGTAACCATCATCTTAACAAGCAAAGAATCTTAAAAATCGGCCACCATTTGAAAGAGTTATGGTACTTTCAAATTTTGCAAGTTTTTCGTGTACCACCCCCTTTGGCTTTGAAGGGGGTTTGTGAAATTTTTGTAGGGATCGAAAACTAATTATACGCTTACATATTCTCGAAACTATGGTAACCATCATCCTAACAAGCCAAGAATCTTAAAAATCGGGCACCATTTGAAAGAGTTATGGTACTTTCAAATTTTGCAAGTTTTTCGTGTACTACCCCCTTTGGCTTCGAAGGGGGTTTGTGAAATTTTTGTAGGGATCGAAAACTAATTAGACGCTTACCTATCCTCGAAACTATGGTAACCATCATCCTAACAAGCCAAGAATCTTAAAAATCGGGCACCATTTGAAAGAAATATGATAATTTCAAATTTTGCGAATTTTTCGTGTACTAACCCCTTTGGCTTTGAAGGGAGTTTGTGAAATTTAGTTAGCGATTGAAAACTACTTATTCGCCAACATATTCTCGAAAATATGGTAACCATCATCTTAACAAGCAAAGAATCTTAAAAATCGGGCACCATTTGAAAGAGTTATGGTACTTTCAAATTTTGCAAGTTTTTCGTGTACTACCTATCCCCTTTGGCTTTGAAGGGGGTTTGTGAAATTTTTTTAGTGATCGAAAACTAAGTATACGCCTACATATTCTCGATAATATGGTAACCATCATCCTAACAAGCAAATAATCTTAAAAATCGGGCACCATTTGAAAGAGTTATGGTAGTTTCTAATTTTGCAAGTTTTTCGTGTACTACCCCCTTTGGCTTTGAAGGGGGTTTGTGAAATTTTTGTAGGGATCGAAAACTAATTATACGCTTACATATTATCGAAACTATGGTAACCATCATCCTAAAAAGCCAAGAATCTTAAAAATCGGGCACCATTTGAAAGAATTATGGTACTTTCAAATTTTACAAATTTTTCGTGTACTAACCCCTTTGGATTTGAAGGGGGTTTGTGAAATTTTTTTGGTGATCGAAATATACTTATACGCCAACATATTCTCGAAAATATGGTAACCATCATCTTAACAAGCAAAGAATCTTAAAAATCGGCCACCATTTGAAAGAGTTATGGTACTTTCAAATTTTGCAAGTTTTTCGTGTACTACCCCCTTTGGCTTTGAAGGGGGTTTGTGAAATTTTTGTAGGGATCGAAAACTAATTATACGCTTACATATTCTCGAAACTATGGTAACCATCATCCTAACAAGCCAAGAATCTTAAAAATCGGGCACCATTTGAAAGAGTTATGGTACTTTCAAATTTTGCAAGTTTTTCGTGTACTACCCCCTTTGGCTTCGAAGGGGTTTTGTGAAATTTTTGTAGGGATCGAAAACTAATTAGACGCTTACATATCCTCGAAACTATGGTAACCATCATCCTAACAAGCCAAGAATCTTAAAAATCGGGCACCATTTGAAAGAAATATGATAATTTCAAATTTTGCGAATTTTTCGTGTACTAACCCCTTTGGCTTTGAAGGGAGTTTGTGAAATTTAGTTAGCGATTGAAAACTACTTATTCGCCAACATATTCTCGAAAATATGGTAACCATCATCTTAACAAGCAAAGAATCTTAAAAATCGGGCACCATTTGAAAGAGTTATGGTACTTTCAAATTTTGCAAGTTTTTCGTGTACTACCTACCCCCTTTGGCTTTGAAGGGGGTTTGTGAAATTTTTTTAGTGATCGAAAACTAAGTATACGCCTACATATTCTCGATAATATGGTAACCATCATCCTAACAAGCAAATAATCTTAAAAATCGGGCACCATTTGAAAGAGTTATGGTAGTTTCTAATTTTGCAAGTTTTTCGTGTACTACCCCCTTTGGCTTTGAAGGGGGTTTGTGAAATTTTTGTAGGGATCGAAAACTAATTATACGCTTACATATTATCGAAACTATGGTAACCATCATCCTAAAAAGCCAAGAATCTTAAAAATCGGGCACCATTTGAAAGAATTATGGTACTTTCAAATTTTACAAATTTTTCGTGTACTAACCCCTTTGGATTTGAAGGGGGTTTGTGAAATTTTTTTGGTGATCGAAATATACTTATACGCCAACATATTCTCGAAAATATGGTAACCATCATCTTAACAAGCAAAGAATCTTAAAAATCGGCCACCATTTGAAAGAGTTATGGTACTTTCAAATTTTGCAAGTTTTTCGTGTACTACCCCCTTTGGCTTTGAAGGGGGTTTGTGAAATTTTTGTAGGGATCGAAAACTAATTATACGCTTACATATTCTCGAAACTATGGTAACCATCATCCTAACAAGCCAAGAATCTTAAAAATCGGGCACCATTTGAAAGAGTTATGGTACTTTCAAATTTTGCAAGTTTTTCGTGTACTACCCCCTTTGGCTTTGAAGGGGGTTTGTGAAATTTTTTTAATGATCGAAAACTAAGTATACGCCTACATATTCTCGATAATATGGTAACCATCATCCTAAAAAGCCAAGAATCTTAAAAATCGGGCACCATTTGAAAGAATTATGGTACTTTCAAATTTTACAAATTTTTCGTGTACTAACCCCTTTGGATTTGAAGGGGGTTTGTGAAATTTTTTTGGTGATCGAAATATACTTATACGCCAACATATTCTCGAAAATATGGTAACCATCATCTTAACAAGCAAAGAATCTTAAAAATCGGCCACCATTTGAAAGAGTTATGGTACTTTCAAATTTTGCAAGTTTTTCGTGTACTACCCCCTTTGGCTTTGAAGGGGGTTTGTGAAATTTTTGTAGGGATCGAAAACTAATTATACGCTTACATATTCTCGAAACTATGGTAACCATCATCCTAACAAGCCAAGAATCTTAAAAATCGGGCACCATTTGAAAGAGTTATGGTACTTTCAAATTTTGCAAGTTTTTCGTGTACTACCCCCTTTGGCTTCGAAGGGGGTTTGTGAAATTTTTGTAGGGATCGAAAACTAATTAGACGCTTACCTATCCTCGAAACTATGGTAACCATCATCCTAACAAGCCAAGAATCTTAAAAATCGGGCACCATTTGAAAGAAATATGATAATTTCAAATTTTGCGAATTTTTCGTGTACTAACCCCTTTGGCTTTGAAGGGAGTTTGTGAAATTTAGTTAGCGATTGAAAACTACTTATTCGCCAACATATTCTCGAAAATATGGTAACCATCATCTTAACAAGCAAAGAATCTTAAAAATCGGGCACCATTTGAAAGAGTTATGGTACTTTCAAATTTTGCAAGTTTTTCGTGTACTACCTACCCCCTTTGGCTTTGAAGGGGGTTTGTGAAATTTTTTTAGTGATCGAAAACTAAGTATACGCCTACATATTCTCGATAATATGGTAACCATCATCCTAACAAGCAAATAATCTTAAAAATCGGGCACCATTTGAAAGAGTTATGGTAGTTTCTAATTTTGCAAGTTTTTCGTGTACTACCCCCTTTGGCTTTGAAGGGGGTTTGTGAAATTTTTGTAGGGATCGAAAACTAATTATACGCTTACATATTATCGAAACTATGGTAACCATCATCCTAAAAAGCCAAGAATCTTAAAAATCGGGCACCATTTGAAAGAGTTATGGTACTTTCAAAATTTGCAAGTTTTTCGTGTGTTACCCTTTGGTTTTGAAGGGGGTTTGTGAAATTTTTGTAGGGATCGAAAACTAATTATACGCTTACATATTATCGAAACTATGGTAACCATCATCCTAACAAGCCAAGAATCTTAAAAATCGGGAACTATTTGAAAGAATTATGGTACTTTAAAATTTTGCAAATTTTTCGTGTACTAACCCCTTTGGATTTGAAGGGGGTTTGTGAAATTTTTTTAGCGCTCGAAAACTACTTATACGCCAACATATTCTCGAAAATATGGTAACCATCATCTTAACAAGCAAAGAATCTTAAAAATCGGGCACCATTTGAAAGAGTTATGGTACTTTCAAATTTTGCAAGTTTTTCGTGTACTACCCCCTTTGGCTTTGAAGGGGGTTTGTGAAATTTTTGTAGGGATCGAAAACTAATTATACGCTTACATATTCTCGAAACTATGGTAACCATCATCCTAACAAGCCTAGAATCTTAAAAATCGGGCAGCATTTGAAAGAAATATGATAATTTCAAATTTTGCAAATTTTTCGTGTACTAACCCCTTTGGCTTTGAAGGGGGTTTGTGAAATTTTTTTAGTGATCGAAAACTAAGTATACGCCTACGTATTCTCGAAAATATGGTAACCATCATCCTAACAAGCAAAGAATCTTAAAAATCGGGAACCATTTGAAAGAGTTATGGTAGTTTCAAATTTTGCAAGTTTTTCGTGTACTAACCCCTTTGGATTTGAAGGGGGTTTGTGAAATTTTTTTAGCGATCGAAAACTACTTATACGCCAACATATTCTCAAAAATATTATAACCATCATCTTAACAAGCAAAGAATCTTAAAAATCGGCCACCATTAGAAAGAGTTATGGTACTTTAAAATTTTGCAAGTTTTTCGTGTACTACCCCCTTTGGCTTTGAAGGGGGTTTGTGAAATTTTTGTAGGGATCGAAAACTAATTAGACACTTACATATTATCAAAACTATGGTAACCATCATCCTAACAAGCCAAGAATCTTAAAAATCGGGCACCATTTGAAAGAAATATGATAATTTCAAATTTTGCAAATTTTTCGTGTACTAACCCCTTTGGCTTTGAAGGGGGTTTGTGAAATTTTTTTAGTGATCGAAAACTAAGTATACGCCTACGTATTCTCGAAAATATGGTAACCATCATCCTAACAAGCAAAGAATCTTAAAAATCGGGCACCATTTGAAAGAGTTATGGTAGTTTCAAATTTTGCAAGTTTTTCGTGTACTAACCCCTTTGGATTTGAAGGGGGTTTGTGAAATTTTTTTAGCGATCGAAAACTACTTATACGCCAACATATTCTCGAAAATATGGTAACCATCATCTTAACAAGCAAAGAATCTTAAAAATCGGCCACCATTTGAAAGAATTATGGTACTTTCAAATTTTGCAAGTTTTTCGTGTACTACACCCTTTGGCTTTGAAGGGGGTTTGTGAAATTTTTGTAGGGATCGAAAACTAATTATACGCTTACATATTCTCGAAACTATAGTAACCATCATCCTAACAAGCCAAGAATCTTAAAAATCGGGCACCATTTGAAAGAAATATGATAATTTCAATTTTTAAAAATTTTTCGTGTACTAACCCCTTTGGCTTTGAAGGGGGTTTGTGAAATTTTTTTAGTGATCGAAAACTAAGTATACGCCTACATATTCTCGAAAATATGGTAACCATCATCCTAGCAAGCAAAGAATCTTAAAAATCGGGCACCATTTGAAAGAGTTATGGTAGTTTCAAATTTTGCAAGTTTTTCGTGTACTAACCCCTTTGGATTTGAAGGGGGTTTGTGAAATTTTTTTAGCGATCAAAAACTACTTATACGCCAACATATTCTCAAAAATATGGTAACCATCTTCTTAACAAGCAAAGAATCTTAAAAATCGGGCACCATTTGAAAGAGTTATGGTACTTTCAAATTTTGCAAGTTTTTCGTGTACTACCCCCTTTGGCTTTGAAGGGGGTTTGTGAAATTTTTGTAGGGATCGAAAACTAATTATACGCTTACATATTATCGAAACTATGGTAACCATCATCCTAAGAAGCCAAGAATCTTAAAAATCGGGCACCATTTAAAATAGTTATGGTACTTTCAAATTTTGCAAATTTTTCGTGTACTAACCCCTTTGGATTTGAAGGGGGTTTGTGAAATTTTTTTAGCGATCGAAAACTACTTATACGCCAACATATTCTCGAAAATATGGTAACCATCATCTTAACAAGCAAAGAATGTTAAAAATCGGGCACCATTTGAAAGAGTTATGGTACTTTCAAATTTTGCAAGTTTTTCGTGTACTAACCCCTTTGGATTTGAAGGGGGTTTGTGAAATTTTTTTAGCGATTGAAAACTACTTATACGCCAACATATTCTCGAAAATATGGTAACCATCATCTTAACAAGCAAAGCATCTTAAAAATCGGCCACCATTTGAAAGAGTTATGGTAGTTTCAAATTTTGCAAGTTTTTCGTGTACTCCCCCTTTGGATTTGAAGGGGGTTTGTGAAATTTTTGTAGGGATCGAAAACTAATTATACGCTTACATATTCTCGAAACTATGGTAACCATCATCCTAAAAAGCCAAGAATCTTAAAAATCGGGCACCATTTGAAAGAGTTATGGTACTTTCAAATTTTGCAAATTTTTCGTGTACTAACCCCTTTGGATTTGAAGGAGGTTTTTGAAATTTTTTTAGCGATCGAAAACTACTTATACGCCAACATATTCTCGAAAATATGGTAACCATCATCTTAACAAGCAAAGAATGTTAAAAATCGGGCACCATTTGAAAGAGTTATGGTACTTTCAAATTTTGCAAGTTTTTCGTGTACTTACCCCTTTGGTTTTGAAGGGGGTTTGTGAAATTTTTGTAGGGATCGAAAACTAATTATACGCTTACATATTATCGAAACTATGGTAACCATCATCCTAAGAAGCCAAGAATCTTAAAAATCGGGCACCATTTAAAATAGTTATGGTACTTTCAAATTTTGCAAATTTTTCGTGTACTAACCCCTTTGGATTTGAAGGGGGTTTGTGAAATTTTTTTAGCGATCGAAAACTACTTATACGCCAACATATTCTCGAAAATATGGTAACCATCATCTTAACAAGCAAAGAATGTTAAAAATCGGGCACCATTTGAAAGAGTTATGGTACTTTCAAATTTTGCAAGTTTTTCGTGTACCAACCCCTTTGGATTTGAAGGGGGTTTGTGAAATTTTTTTAGCGATTGAAAACTACTTATACGCCAACATATTCTCGAAAATATGGTAACCATCATCTTAACAAGCAAAGAATCTTAAAAATCGGCCACCATTTGAAAGAGTTATGGTAGTTTCAAATTTTGCAAGTTTTTCGTGTACTCCCCCTTTGGATTTGAAGGGGGTTTGTGAAATTTTTGTAGGGATCGAAAACTAATTATACGCTTACATATTCTCGAAACTATGGTAACCATCATCCTAAAAAGCCAAGAATCTTAAAAATCGGGCACCATTTGAAAGAGTTATGGTACTTTCAAATTTTGCAAATTTTTCGTGTACTAACCCCTTTGGATTTGAAGGAGGTTTTTGAAATTTTTTTAGCGATCGAAAACTACTTATACGCCAACATATTCTCGAAAATATGGTAACCATCATCTTAACAAGCAAAGAATGTTAAAAATCGGGCACCATTTGAAAGAGTTATGGTACTTTCAAATTTTGCAAGTTTTTCGTGTACTTACCCCTTTGGCTTTGAAGGGGGTTTGTGAAATTTTTGTAGGGATTGAAAACTAATTATACGCTTACATATTCTCGAAACTATGGTAAGCATCATCCTAACAAGCCAAGAATCTTAAAAATCGGGCACCATTTGAAAGAAATATGATAATTTCAAATTTTGCAAATTTTTCGTGTACTAACCCCTTTGGCTTTGAAGGGGGTTTGTGAAATTTTTTTAGTGATCGAAAACTAAGTATACGCCTACGTATTCTCGAAAATATGGTAACCATCATCCTAACAAGCAAAGAATCTTAAAAATCGGGCACCATTTGAAAGAGTTATGGTAGTTTCAAATTTTGCAAGTTTTTCGTGTACTAACCCCTTTGGATTTGAAGGGGGTTTGTGAAATTTTTTTAGCGATCGAAAACTACTTATACGCCAACATATTCTCGAAAATATGGTAACCATCATTTTAACAAGCAAAGAATCTTAAAAAT